>NC_092817.1:65308626-65508626 GCF_023375885.2 Dermacentor andersoni | reverse complement strand
CATAAATCACACGCGTCAAGTGCTGAGAAGCAAGAAAACTGCTACTACCAAGAATATAGCAATGAAATGTACTTTTTGTGCTCATATATTTACAGCCACCTTCGTCCGACAACGTTCTGCGGGTCGAGGAGAAAAGATATAGAAGCTGTCGAAATTCGTTGCCTGCATAGGAAGTGCACAGTGTTGAGGTGATACCAAAAGCAAGCACTGACAAAAGTATGCTTACTTCCAGCTTCCGAGCCCTTTCATCCAGGCAAACTATTTGCTATTGAGCACGAGGAGGTAGGGTTGTCTGAAGAAGTAACCACGCGAAATTTTTCGGCGAGAAGTGGTCGTAATGCCATTTCACGCCGCTGGTGGGTATAGCGGACAACGTCGAAGCAGTAGGAGCACAGGCACTGAACCGCTTTACGAGTTGCGAGATATGCTAGTTATCGCTTTTTTATAGTTCTCTGCTTCGTTATTTTCATGACCTAACAATGCAAATGGTACGTCGTGTTCATATTGCAAAGGCCCAACGACGAATCGGAGTGGACGTACCGTCAACGCTACGCTGAATAGTCTCGGTGGCGGAACAACTGCAGCGTCCGACCTTGCGCTGTGGGCATGAGCGTGGTGCGTTCCTGCCGGACTGCTGGGCCATTCGTCTGAGCGGAAGGGGCCATAAACGTCAAACAAAAATTACCTAGTACTTCACTATAGCCGCTGACTAACGCCAAGGATTTACCGCCGGTCTCAACTTGCGCACCATCAAGGTGCGACACCTGCAACACCGCCGGCGACGCTCCTCGTCGTGCCAGCGTTGCGAGGCGCCTGGTTGCTGCCGGGGCGCTGTTCCTCCTGCCAAGCAGCAGTCGAATTGTATGCTGAGTTGCGCCAGCACGTAGCACCCGCGCTTATATGCGAGCACCGTCCGAAGAGTTCAGGAGCCACATTGACCCTTGAACTATTTCATCCATATTAGTAATGATGTTGCCGGCTTTGTCTCTTAACGCGCACATCTGATTCTTGCCTATTCCTAGTTTCTTCTTCACTGCTTTTAGGCTTCCTCCGTTCCTGAGACCATGTTCAATTCTGTCCATATTATACTTCCTTATGTCAGCTGTCTTACGCTTGTTGATTAACTCGGAAAGTTCTGCCAGTTCTATTCTAGCTGCAGGGTTAGAGGCTTTCACACATCGGCGCTTCTTGATCAGATCTTTCGTCTCCTGCGACAGCTTACTGGAATCCTGTCTAACGGAGTTACCGCCGATTTCTATTGAACATTCCCTAATGATGCCCATAAGATTGTCGTTAATATATCTTCAACACTAAGGTCCTCTTCCTGAGTTAAGGCTGAAAACCTGCTCTGTAGTTTGATCCGGAATTCCTCTATTTTCCCTCTTACCGCTAACTCATCGATCGGCTTCTTATGCACTAGTTTCTTTCGTTCCCTCCTCAAGTCTAGGCTAAGTCGAGTTCTTACCATCCTATGGTCACTGCAGCGCACCTTGCCGAGCACGTCCACATCTTGTATGATACCAGGGTTAGCGCAGAGTATAAGGTCTATTTCATTTCTAGTCTCGCCATTCGGGCTCCTCCACGTTCACTTTCGGCTATCCCGCTTGCGGAAGAAGGCATTCATTATCCGCATATTATTCTGTTCTGCAAACTCTACTAATAACTCTCCCCTGCTATTCCTAGAGCCTATGCCATATTCCCCCACTGACTTGTCTCCAGCCGGCTTCTTGCCTACCCTTGCATTGAAGTCGCCCATCAGTATAGTGTATCTTGTTTTGACTTTTCCCATCACCGATTCCACGTCTTCATAGAAGCTTTCGACTTCCTTGTCATCATGACTGGATGTAGGGGCGTAGACCTGTACGACCTTCTATTTGTACCTGTTATTGAGTTTCACAGCAAGACCTGCCACCCTCTCGTTAATGCTATAGAATTCCTGTATGTTACCAGCTATATCCTTATTAATCAGGAATCCGACTCCTAGTTCTCGTCTCTCCACTAAGCCCCGGTAGCACAGGATGTGCCCGCTTTTCAGCACTGTATATGCTTCTTTCGTCCTCCTAACTTCACTGAGCCCTATTATAGCCCATTTACTGCCCTCTAATTCCTCCAATAGAACTGCTAGACTCGCCTTACTAGATACCGTTCTAGCGTTAAACGTTGCCAGGTTCAGATTCCAATGGCGGCGTGTCCGGAACCAGGGATTCTTAGCACCTTCTGCTGCGTCGCAGGTCTGACCGCTGCCGTGGTCAGTTGCTTCGCAGCTGCTGGGGACTGAGGGCCGGGGATTGTTGTATTCATATAGGAGGTTGTGGCCAAGTACTGCACCAGGGTGGCCAATCCTGCTCTGGTGGGGGAGTGCGTTACCGGATCTGGTCACCAGGATCAGGCCGCACTCCAGGCCTGTTTATGCAATTTGATTAACGCACGGAATTTTTTTTAATCCGGTGGAAAATTGCGCGGCACCGGGATTCGAACCATGGTCCCCTTGAACGCGAGGCGAAAGCTCTACCTCTACTCCACCGCTGCAACACCCGTAGACAGGGCACTGCAAAAGCTCGGTTGCGAAGAGCAGCGTGAATACGATGAGCATGGAAGAGTGCAACATTGTAATGTTGAAGAACGGTGTCATGCTAAGACTAGGCAGAACAATAAAGCATTTCATATGCCCATCGACGGAATTTGAGTGGTTTTCTAACAGCTTCGCTGGCCATCCACTTTCGCAGGGACGGGATGGCGAGTCAATATTTTTTTCTTGACAACTTGTGCTTCGCAATTAAGCTTTTGTTTCGGACGTACGACTGTTTCTAATAAGGGCAGCCTGCGATAACCGCGACATAAATTCGCGTGAAATGTTGTGTAGCACTGACCTTCACTGCGAATGCACAGACACTGAACCTTCTACACTGTTACAAAATGTTACAAAAGTTAAGCTGATACACTGCTACATAACACACACACACACACACACACACACACACACACACACACACACACACACACACACACACACACACACACACACGCACGCACGCACGCACGCACGCACGCACGCACGCACGCACACACGCACACACACACACACACACACACACACACACACACACACACACACACACACACACACACGCACACGCACGCACGCACGCACGCACGCACACGAACAGAAAAAAGGCCTCAGCTGTGCGAAAACAACGTGCCAGGTCACCGCTGTCGCCGTCTGTCATTCGGAGTCCCCTGGGAAATTAGCTGTCACACAGTTCGCCCATCGAGGGGAGCCCGACGGCAGCTTTGCGCATTGAACAACGCGTATTCGCGCTACTGAGGCTTGAAATTATTGCTTCGGCCATTGCTCTCAGAAATGAAGCAAGTTCCCGGCGTACACACTTCACTGATGTGTGTACGCTCCCTATCACTATTTGAACAAGCCTCCTGGTTTCATTGTCGTTGAAATGACGTATACGACCAATGTTGAGTGATCACTTTTTGCATTCATCTTTGCTTGTGCGTACTGTAAGACATTTCATTTGTATTATTCTTGAGAGAAACTTTGTAAGCTAGGTTTTCGTTTTCTGAAGTACCATGATCATATAATTTACCGTGAGTCAGCCATTCATGAAAACGACCTTGTGCATCATGATTAATATTATCAACAGTTTACTCCGACGTCAGGGGTCACTACATTCTTGTTTATATTTTTTGTCTATATTCGAAGGTGTCCGGCACGTTACAGACAAATATTTTGAATCTCGATTTCACTGAAACTTCGTACGCATTAAGAAGTACTGATGCTCAGTACGCAAAGATGTGGCCCATGTCTTAAGTACTTAAATGACTTCTCCATGATTTCGTTGCGTTCCGTTCGTCTGTGACAGCAATATTACTAATGGTAAGTCTTGCCATTACCAAAGTAGCAATGAATAAGTCAAATGCGCAGTGTCGGAAAAAATTGAATATTACACTGACATTCCTCTTTATGTGCACTTGGTACGCGCGTTTTCTTCAGCTAGGCTGAGGAAAAAGAAGTGCTACCAAATAAAATGTTATATGCTTGTATGTAGCTGCACGATTAGAGCAGAGTGCTGCACGTATAACACACAGGCTATGGCTTTCTCAGATATCTGCACTGCGAATTGAACGACACCGACAACATATCCAGTGATTCCTCCTGTATATGAGTATATTAAAAATTGGAGGGCGCTTAAGCTTCGCCTTCAAGAGTGGAACGCGATAGCGTTATCGCACCCCGTTCGCACCGCCTACTCAAACGCGCTACGCCAGCCAAACGTCGCGATCGGCACAGATAGCCGGGCCCCGACGCGCCATGAAGGCGGACGCGATCATGGGGCGAGTGGCGCGCCACGTGTCGGGGCAGCGCCGTACATTGCGAGCAGGGGGTCTTCTGTGTTTGCCGCAAGATGGCTCTGCGTGTGCGCAGAGCGCAGCAGAAATGTAGCGGAAACGTACTTCGCTACTCGTGAAACTGCGACTTCTGTAAGTTACATGGGCATAATTACCGATATACACCGCAGTATAACTTTCTACGGCATGTTTCTAAGGCAACACCGGATTCACCAGAGGCGATTTTGTCCCGTTTTGAAGGAACGAACTCGTGGCTGACTGGCAGCGTCTCCGTCTCACACTCCGGAGACCCTGGTTCGATTGCCATCTTGCAAGATGTTTTTTATTTATGAAGTGCCTTCTGATATTTATCGCTCACGGCCAACGCCGTTGACGCCGACGCCGACGACACCGGCTTTTCTGCGACACGAGCTGCTGAACGCTGTCGCGTTAATATTGGTCCTATTGATGAGTGGGATTACAGATATATTCCTCAACACAGACACTAAGAGCGTGCACGTTTATTTAAGAACGAATGCCAAACGATGATCCTACATATATATATATATATATATATATATATATATATATATATATATATATATATATATGTTAATTTCCTACTTTCTGCCGATCCCAGCATAGTGCACGATGTAGAAGTGTTAGGCAGGGTAAAATGCAGTGCTCATAGGCTAGTGAGGTCTAGGATTCATCTCAATTTGAAGACAGAAAGAGTGAAATTGGTCAAGAAGAAACAGGCCAACCTGGACGCAGTAAGGGTAAAAGCCGACCAATTCAGTCTGGTACTTTGAAATAAATATGCAGCCTTAGAACAGCGAGATGAATAATACAGTTAAAGGTAAAGATAATAGATAAAGGTAATGAAAGAAACCTTAACTAGACTGGCTACAGAAACAGCAATTGAAGTGGGAGATAACGCACCAAGGAAATCCATTGGGCAGGCTTTCCCAAGCCACGAATGACCTAATAAAGAAACGACAAAGAATGAAAGTGTCTAACTCAAGAGATCATATAGAATTCTCGGAATTGTCAAAACTGATCAACAAGGAGAAACTCAAGGATATTCGAAATTATAACATGAGAAAGACCGAGGAAGCCGTAAAAAATGGTCGCAGCATGAAATCAGTGAGAAGGAAACTTGGCATAGGGCTAACTAGATGTATACACGGAAAGATAAGCATGGTAATATCATCAGCAATATCGAGGGCATAGTAAAATTAGCGGAAGAATTTTGTACTGACCCGTACAGCACCCAGAGCACCCACGGTAACTCCATTGAAAGCAGTAATGAGAAGGTTACAGAGGCTCCTTGTAGAACTAGCGATGAAGTTAGAAGGGCCTTGCAAGACGTAAAATGGGGAAAAGTGGCAGGAGAAGATTGAATAACTGTCGATTTAATCAAAGATGGAGGAAATATCAAGCTTGCAAAGCTTGTAGCCCTTGATATGCAATGTTTCAGCGACTTCAAGCGGTCCAGAGAATGGGAATACCATCGTTATCATATTAATTATAAAAGAGAGAGACGTTAAACAATTGAAAAATTATAGGCCCATTCGCTTGGTTTTAGTATTTTATCAAAATATTCACCAAGATAATTTCCAATAGAATAAGGACAACACATGACTTCAGTCAACCAAGAGAACAGGCTGGCTTTAGGAGGAGATACTATACAATGGATCACATCCATGTCATCATTCAGGTAATCGAGAAATCTGCAGAGTGCAATCAGCCTCTCTTTATGGCTTTCATAGATTACGCAAAGGTATTTGATTCAGTAAAGATACCAGCAGTCATAGAGGCATTACGTAATCAAGGAGTACAGGAGGCTTACGTAAATATCTTGGAAAATATCTACAGAGAATCCACAGCTACCGGGGAAGTGCCCTAACGAACTTTCCTCCTACAGTCCGATCGCCTTAGCCAGTTGTGTCGGCAAAGTAATGGAAATAAAAGTCTTGGCAAGGATGGAGTTGCTCCTAGATAGCAATAATTGCTTTCCTGATTTTAAGCATGGATTCAGAAGAGGACGTTATTTCATTGATGATGTTGTCGATTGGTCTGCACTGTTGAACAGGAAAAAAAAGTCGTCATGGGATAGTTGGAGCTGCTTTTCTGGATATTAAGGGTGAATATGACGATGTACTCTATTATGCAATCCTTGATGCACTCGAAGATATAGACGTTGGTGGCTGGTTATATTCATGGATTGTTAGCTACCTCAGTGGCCCGACAGTGCATATGTCAAGTGATGGCGACACCGGTCAGTACAATATCCATCGAGGTGTCCCGCTAGAGGCAGTTCTGAGTCCAACTCTTTTCAATGTTACAGATTGGCCTTGCATTTGAACTTCCTAACACTGTGAAGATTAGCACATGTGCCGACGTCTTATGCGTATGGGCTTCCAGAGCCACCCAACCTGAAATGCGTGCTAGACTTCAAAGTGCAGTGACAATGACATCTAAGTATCTGCAGCGTCAAGGGCTCCAGCTCTCAGCAGAAAAAAATGTTCCGTGATTGCATTCACGCGGAAAGAAATGACCAGGTATCTGATAATCGTTAACGGCAGTAACACACCAGATTTCTTGACTTAGTCATAGACCGGACGTTACTTGGTCAAGATACGTCGCCGCACTGAAATCAAAGCTGAGGAGTTTTGTTCACGTCCTTCGTGTCGTTGCAAGAAGATCGGGCCCCTCGGACCAGTCTTTACTCCAATTGTACCAATCACTATTCGTAGGGTATATACGGCACAGAATGCCGGCCGCTCTCAAGCATGGGACTTAGTTGTATGCGCACGCTGGAGAGCATTCAAGCTCAACCATTGCGCACATATTTGAGCCTCTCACTATGGACGTTAACCAATAGAACAATAGCGGAAGCTTGTGCTTGTCCTGATGGTGTATACTTGCTCTACGAGCCTCTTCGATTGCACATTCGCGTGTTGACCCGACATAGGTACCAATCCCTGCCATTGCTGTCTGCCACCAACCCAGGTTCCAGGTTTTCAAGGACTCTATCGCGTCATCAGAGTATTTTTACGTCAACATTTCCTCCCGCCTGTATTCCCAGAATACCCTCGTGGGTTCTGCCTAAACGTCTCGTTACATTGCAGATCCCTAGAATTGCAGAAAGGTCATCAGTTGCATCCATTGGCCTCAAGCAATTTACCCTGTTTCACATTTCTGCAGAGTACGGAGATACTGTACAGGTGTATACCGATGGCGATGTCACACCATATGCCTCCACTACAGCCTTCGTCATCCAACATATGATCATCGAGCGGCGGCAACTAGACCATAGGTCAACGTCAACTGCCGCAGAACTTGTTGCTATCTGGGAGGCACTTCAATTTCTCCCCGAGGAGCGTCCTCACACATGGACGATATTCCACGGTTCCAAGCCAGCTGTTCAAACGGTTGACTGTGTCTTCAGATGGGGCCTGCATTATTCAATGGCTATAGAAACTACAGAGCATCTCGACCACGCAAATAAAAATGGCCACAATGTCACCATTCAGTGGATACCTTCACACATAGGAAACGAACAGGCAGACGCTGAAGCGAAAACTGCTTTAAATAGTGCTTCCGAAGTACGCATTCCGTTATCACGAAGAGACACAAACGCTCTACTTCGTCGCGTAATACGCAATCGTGCGTTGGAACACTGGACCCAACCAGATTGACGACACAAGCGAGTACACAAATGGGACCAAGAAATGACATTTCGTATGCCTTACAAGCTCAAAAGAAGCCATACAAGTATGGTGCACCGGCTTTGCTTTGGGGTAGCATTCACCAGCCGTTATAGACATCTGATAGGATGCAATGATACTAGCCCAAACTGTGAATACTGTAAGGTTGCGTGTGTATATGTATATATGTTGCGTGTGTCCCACGTACGTGCAAGAACGACAGCAACCGGTCTCTTGCATTGCAAACATCGATAAGAGGCCGATATCAGACGAGTTTCCTCTAAGGCTTTGGCCTAATGCAATTAGCGCAGCCCCGATAACAAGTGCCATTATAGCCTCTCTCCAAGCCACTGGGCTGGACGCACGACTTTAGAGATGCCGCAGCGCTGTGAACTTATCATCATCATCATCATCATCATCATCATCATCATCATCATCATCATCATCATCATCATCATCATCATCATCATCATCATCATCATCATCATCATCATCATTCCTTTTCCGCCCCGTCCCTTCTCCCCAGTGTAGAGTAGCAGCTAAGCGCAAGTTAGAGCTCAAGTCGACCTCTCTGCCTTTCTGTAAATAAATCACTCTCTCCTTTTTAATTCTCCACAAGAAAAGTAGAAGTATACCTATAAAGAAATGGTTCAGACAAGGAGACACAATCTCTCCAATGCTATTCGCTGTATGCTTGGAAAAAGCATTCAAGTCATTAAATCGGGAAGGCTTAGGAGTAAGGATCAATGGTGAATATCTCAGGAACATTCGGTTTGCAGATGACACTGTGATGTTCCGCAGCACTGGGGACGAGTTACAACACATGATTGAGGACCTTAACAGAGAGAGTGTAAGAGTGGGGTCGAACATTATTATGCAGAAAACAAAGATAAAGATCAATAGCCTGGCAAGGGAACAAGAGTTCACGATTGCCAGTCAACCTCTAGAGTCGGGGAAGGAATACATTACCTAGGTAAATTACTCAAAGGGGACCCTGATTATGAGAAGAATAAAAATGGGTTGGAGCGCATACAGCAGACATTGTCAGATTATGACTGAAAGCTTGCCATTATCATCAAAAAGGTGTACAATCAGTGTATTTTACCGGCGCTAACATATTGGCAGAAGCATGGAGATTGACAAAGAAGCTCGAGAACAAGTTAAGAACCTCGCGAAGAGCGATAGAATGAAGTGTTAGGCGTAACGTCAAGACACAGGAAGAGTGGTGTGGATCAGAGAGCAAACGGGGATAGCCGGTATTACAATTGACATTAAGAGAAGCAAATGCAGCTGGGTAGGTCATGTAATGCGTAGGTTAGATAACCGGTGGACTATTAGGGTTACAGAATGGGTGCCAAGAGGAGGGAAGCGCAGTTGAGGACGGCCGAACACTAGGTGGGATGATGAAATTAAGAAATTCGCTGGCGCTAGTTGAAATCGGTTGGCGCAGGGCAGGGGTAATTGGAGATCGCAGGGAGAGGCCTTTGTCCTGCAGTGTACATAAAATAGGCAGAGGATGATATATATTATATCATAAGAAGTCAACAAACAAAGACACGAAGGGCAACATAGGAGAAATTACTTGTTAGAAATGATAAATTAATGGCAATGAAAGTAGATGAAAAAACAACTTGCCGCACGTGTGGAACGAGCCCATGTCTTCGCATTACGCGTGCGATGCTTTACCAATTGAGCTACCGCGGCGCCGTTTTCCCATCCACTTTCTTGGCTATTTGTGTTTTACTACTAGAGCTAACCTTAGGCGTGTAAACCAGCGCCACCACTCACAAACCTCGGAGGCCGATGTGGAACATCCTCTCTGCCACAGGCGTCATGAGTACGTGATCTTTTTGGGTGAATGCTAATGGTCAATAAACCCATACATACTACCTGAAGGCATCAATGTTACCGGATTTGAGACCCTCGTTATGTAATGGACGAGAAGGAAGGGGTTCCACGAGGGGCCTGATTTTTATTATTCATGTCAACAGACAAAGACACGAACGACAACGTAAGGAAATTACTTTCAGTAATTCTAGTAGTAAAACATGAACACCCAAGAAAGTAGATGGGAAAACGGCGCCGCGGTAGCTCAAGTGCAATGCGAGAACGTGAGATCGTTGCCCACCTGCGGCAGGTTCATCTTTCATCCACTTTAATTGCCGTAAATTTATCAGTTGTATCATTTATATCATTTATAAACGGATAGAATCATACAACGCGCCATGTACTACGTCACGCGAAAGCGGTAGTCTTGCCGAAAGTGATAGTCTGAGAACACGTCCCTTGGAGAAGACTGGCAAAGCAGCCTGCGTTGCGGCCCAGCACCTCAGTGCCGGTCCTGGGACGACCAAAAGCGCTAGCGGCGTTGTATGCTCGGTACGTGGTAGGCAAAACTGCAACACAAGGGCGCAACGTTGTAGTTGTTTTGGCCTCGAATATTTACAAGAAATCCCGCGTTGATGTCGACGCCGTGGGGTATTGCACGTTGCGGCTGATGACACGCACGTACTTTAAAATTCAATTTAAGTATCTTTCAAGCTAATAGCGACATTTTGTATATGCTGTGCCTGTTAACTGAAATTGATTTCACAAGTTATTTCGATTGGTGATATTTGTGTCAGTATTCCTGTAATAATCTAAAATCAAATCCTCCTTACAAATTTACAGACATTCAACCTGAATTTATCTGCGCTCCGCGCATGCCTCCTTCGCATTCTTCCTTGGCGTCGTTACCGAAACAGCCTTCGCAAACACTGAGTCACAGCAGTAACGTTCGCCTCCACGTGCCTTTCATGTTGGGCTCTGTTGGGTTAGCCTGGTATGTTTGAGTCCCTGGAAGTCGTGGTAGATAGAGGCACTAATACGGTATGTCGTCCATACGTATTTTTTCTTTCCGTGCAGTGGATATACTTTCTATATTGCCGCCAGTATTGTAAACGTAGTAATATACCAGTATAGTAGTACAGAAGCAGTCAGTAAAACTGCAGCGAGGATTCTTATGGCTTTACGTGCCTATCTAACTCACCTTTCCATGCGCCACTGGGTGCTAAGGCAATATGGAACATTGACGTACCTTTTATTTCAATCAATAAATATATGTGTGTGCAAGAGAGGTTGGCATCATGGGTGATGCCCGCTACTCCTTTTCTCTTAGGCAAATGGTACTTATAAAGAAACTGGCCAGTCAAAACAAACAACAAAAGAGAAAGACAGTTACATCAGCCAAACATGATAGGCCAGCTGAAAGACTCAGAAAAGAATATAATGTCAACATAAAAGGTAAATATAGGTTAGGAGGTAATCGCAATATCTGCCGTGAGAACATTAATAAAGCTAACTTCGGCGTCAGGAAAGTGAGAAACGTTATTTGTGGGTACAAAAAGTGAAATATGTGAGGGGATTTGTGTTTTTACAGTGTGAACGCGCAGGTACAAAAATATCCGCTTTACACAAGAATGCGTAGTGGAGTGCACGATTTGGCAACTCATTACAGAAGTTGCTCTGATAGAGCAGTTGAGGAAATCAAAGCTCGCCGCAGCACAGCGGTCACTATTCACTGGCCAAATTCGTTTCTTCATAGTGCAGCCACTGAAAGCACCTCTGCATTTGTACTGTAACGCGTGTATAAGAAACAAGACACGCCTATGAGGTTTCGGGAAATGCCAGCCGGCATCTGTAGTCACAGAGTACATCTGCATCTGTGGGCTGAGGCGCTGAAGCCAGCACGAAGAAAATAATTATGCATGCGACGACCTTTGCTTAGCAGTAGATTTCGGCAACACACGCTGCGTAGGTCAACTGAGCCTTTTGTAGGTCATCTGCTTGTCCAGTCACGTTGGCGTAGTGTTTCAGCTTCAGTGGGGAAACACGTCGTCCGTGCCGCGCCAAGTAATTTAGGCTGCTATTTTTAGAAACTTTCGAGGCCGATAGCTTTATTGGAAGAAGAATTCCCGAGAAAAGGAGATTGAGAACACGCTTCGAGGCTTGCGACGCATGTCGTAACTTGGGTGGTGGCAAAGTGGTAAACGCCTTTGCAAAGCTTTGACTACATCAGGAGGCAAGCGCCCCCTCCTGGCAAAACAAAAAAAGCTCGCCTAACTCTTCACTGGCAGGAAAACTCAGTGGCTGGTACATGAGTCCTACGAGCTTGAGACAAATCTAATTTCGAAGTTCTGCGTTAGTTTGTCGACGTAGGTAGGACTAGCTTGCCACGATGAAACGCGTGGCGTTTCCACGAACTCTAATCTTTTGAAAGCACTGTGGTGAACACCGTTTTCTTTCTCCCTCGGTGACATGGTGTAAAGCCGCGGCGGCGGACGTATACTATTATTTCCGTGTTGAACCATCAACCGTATACTTGATTCATATTATTAATTATTCTTTAAAAGTTTACATAATTGGTGGAGGTGGGCTAATGTAAACTTTTCCGAATACGGATTGAATGTGAGTAGTAAGTATCGAATGTCAAAGCGAATATCGAATGGTAAGACACAGACGATATAGTTGCAGCAGGAATATTTATTTCGGTATAATGAGATACCACGTTTGTATTGACTAATGAAATAAGAAAAAGAAATGACATGAACCATCGCGCACAACTAGGATCTGTTTTAAACGCAGTATCACTAATTTTCTAAAGAAGAACTGCCCCAGCAGCCTATCAACATTTTTATAGCCCGTCTGCAAACAAGCTTTCCAAGAATGAATGGATACTATAAAACTACCTTTCCAAAAAACGCGAAATAACAGTTTATGAAGCAGATCACAAGTCGAAAGTTAAAAGAAAACGCTACTGAAGGGCCTCTGTGACGTAGGCGCATGTAAAAGGGCCCTTGCATGAAAGCATCAGTGATTTTGGCGCAAAAGAGAAAAAAAATGTAGGCGACCTTGATCTTTGACCTGGGTGTCTCTTAGGGGCACTCGCACCTAGGTGTTGGTGTTCTTTAGGTTAACCCTAGGCGAACGCAACTCAGAAACGAGCCCGGAGGCAACTATTTTTCATTAATTAGCCGGCTAAATATCAGTCCAACATCTTCTGTGTGACGTCATTACTGACGTAGTTCCGACTTCGACATCCTGGTTTCCAGAAATTTCGCCAAAGTCGTGCTCACGTGGCGGGTCTCTAAAGTCTACGATCCTGTGCTTTGCTGTGCGGTAATCAATGATTTCCAGTAATTCTAATTATTTCAGACTCTTCAATAACTCATATTGTAACTTAACTTGTGCTCCGATGTCACATCTATAATGAAACCCACGAGGTTTGCCCTGCGAAATTATTTTCCGCATTCCTTTCTGATTTATTTTGCATTGCGTCCGCGGTCGTCTCAGTGATTTCTCATTAATATTAATTATTCAAGACACCTCAGTAACTCAACTTCTTACTAAATTCATGCTCTGATATAATGTCCGTAATGAAACCCATAAATTTTGTACTGTACAACATTTTCAATTTTTTTTTCTGATTTATTTTGAATTCCGTCCCCGGTCGTCTCAGTGATTTAGAATTAATTCTAATTATACCGGACACGACAGCAAGTTCTATAACTAAACCCACAAATTTTGTACTGCACTATCGTTTTTCTATTTTTCTGATTTATTTTGAATTTCGTCCCCAGTCGTCCAGAAGGGGAACCGGGAGTGCTGCGCAAATAACAGCAGTGTCACTCGATGCTCGTGTCACTAAAAAGAGAGACAGAGAAAAAAAAGGTAAGAAAAAGAAAAGGTCGAGCTTGTACGTGTCCCTGTAATTGAAAAAAAAAAAAAAAGCTCTGTGAAACACGGGTTTATGATTTTTAAGTTTTAAGTTTTGCCACCGTTCTTTGATGCGAAGCAGTGATCGATTAAGTGCATCTTGATGTACACTTCTTTTGACATACGGCTGGTTCAATAAGTGAATTATTGTTTGTCTGACAGGCACGTGGCCGCCACCACCCGACTGCTTGAAGCATTCATCAAGTACAGAATGACCGGTTGCCCAAACTTCTCTTGCGTAAGAACCGTCGCCTTGCCGTGGCAGGTCGCTTCGTAATAAAGGAACTGTCGTTCCTAGTTGTTTCTCCAAAAAATCTGGAAAGAAAGGCGCGCTGCTTTGACCGCACGAGGCCGACTGGTCATTGGACAGTTTAAACGAAATCCTTCGAGCTGCGGCCGTTATAAGGTTAAGCAAGTATCGAGCGACAAACCACCCACGTCGCGAGTGCTAATATACCCAGAGGCAGCTGTGGCACAGACTCAGATTCCTGCGTACTTTCACGTGGCGAAGTTCTTGCAAATTGTCACACAAATATATCTCACAACTTGTTCTGAGGACAGGGAGAAACGCTGGCTTTAGTTCTCGTTTCTAATAACTGTCAGCGTTGTTACGAAGGACGGAGATTAAGCAACAAATGTCGCATACCATTTCTCGAGAGCTGAAGTTTGCTGCGGGGTTATTTAAAATTTTGTTTTCCATTAATATCTGTCGCTGTTTTAAAATGTGACACGACGGTCGTATACTTAGCTATGCTGTATTAGTAAATTACTCTTCTGCAATAAAAAAGCAGCCATCTGTACCGTCAAAGGAGGCTCACTATAAGCCTGGAAAGAAGCAATTGTGAAATACGGGTCGGAACTTGACAGCTCGTCCTCACGTTTTAGATTTGGACAGCAAGCACACGTGCCTTGTTAAATGCTTGCTTGAAATAAAGCGCAAGAATACTACACGGACAGACGGAGAGCACGACACATTTATTTGGGCTTTACTCGCATTTCGCTTGAACATGAATTTGTTTTGTACTTTACTTGCAATATTCCTTACGAAAGAAGCAACATTTTTACCCTTCTTATATTTGTGATACGGATATCGCTAAGAATGCCTAGAATGCATTCACAAGAACCACACTGAACCTAGAGAGCTTCGAGAGCCTCTTTTGAGTTGAAAGCGTACAAATATGAGAAAATGGGAGACCCCTGGATACCCTAATTCTTCTCTCTCATCGGACAGCGAGGGTATCGACTCTGGCCTGCCTTGATGCCATAAGATAGTGCAGGAGAGTTGACCCAGTGACCCATTGTTTGCTCCCAAGTTCACGTATACATGCGACGCCTGCAAGTGAAAGTATGCTGCACCGTCATGACTATGTGGGGCGTTGACTATCAATCCCAGTGCTAGGTTTAGTAGATGCACGCGAACAAGTGCTGAATAATGTGGGCGGGGGATAGCCACCTGCGTGACTCAATTGGTAGAGAGTAACAAAGAGTTTAATGAAAGCCGACGATGGTCAGCCTTGCTGTATTTGGGGCATGCTGCATAAGATTTGATTGCGTTTAAGACGACATGAAGGGTAGATTAACGCAGAAGGAGGAGACAAGCAAGAAAAAAAGAAAACAAAGAAAAAAAAAACACGAATGGCTAGACAAACTGAGCATAGCACACAAACGTCATGTGAAGGTTGTGGGTGCGGCTCCAAGCGACTACAAGTTGCCTTTATCCCAAGTTTTTTTTCTCTTCTTGTTATCATTGCTACATTTTCATTAAGAACAATGAGTTTGTGGGAGTTATAGTCGTTCGCGAAGGATGCGCACATTGGCGGGTCTCGTTGCATCTGTGTTTTCAGAGATACAACGCTTCAACGTTATGCACGTACTCGGAGTGCCGGATGCTCCATATAATAAATGCTCTTACACCTCTACAGTTAGAGAAAAACATGAATGCGAGTTCGACACGCATGATCTATATGCGCGCTCCGTCCGAGAAAATACAAAGCGTGGCGCATGCGAGAGGAGTGCACCACTCTGAACTTGTAAAGCCTGAATGAGTAAGCATTTTTAATAAATCGCTTATTTTGTACAAACGTCAGTGCTTTTGCTATAGCCATAAAAGAAATGGAGAATGGAGTGGTTGGAAAACTAAGCTTGCAACTGAAGATATTTACATTTTTGCCCGAGAGACACGTGACCGTAACCATAACAATCACCTGCTTGCTTAAAGCATTCTGCAGCTGTAAAGTGCCTGACTGCACCAACTGTTACTGTGCAGCAACTGTCGATTGCTGCGACATGTCCTTTGGGCCCTGGCCGTAGAGAAGCATTTCAGAGGCATTTTGGGATGACACAACCGGCCGAAAACACTATTTGAAGCCCCGTTCGTGAGCTGCATAATACCTGTCACAATTAAAATAATCGAACTCTCTCTTACGCCATCCAATAAGTGGGGTTTCGGTCAAGAACAACAAAGAAATGTAAAAGGCCTAGCATTTTCCCACTACTGTATGGCTGAGTACGAGCAAGTGACACAGAATGGTTCCTCTAGCGCACAAAGTTTGCCCAGTGTCTTTGGGAGCGCACATTGCCCGGGCACCAGATTCAAAACGCATTATACAGACCATCGGAAAATCCAGTACACCCTTCGATGATTTCAATTTTCCACCGATCACACGATTGCGACATACTTAGCCGGGAACAAAGGAATGCCAAGCTGTTGTCACTACAGGTGCGTCAGAGCCATTCATTTCTTTCCGGACAGGTTAACACGAAGGAAGAATAATGAAGTCTCGCAGGACCTATAGAGATAACATGGGTAAGCGGTCTAGGATACTTTCATAATTCATTCTCGGACATAACTGCTTTGTTGGTGAGCACTGAGCATGCTGAGGGACTTCAGTCCCTGGCTGCTCGACAAGCCTGCTCTGCGCCCGTACGCTGAAGGACACAGCCCACAGTAAGAGCGCGCAAGCAGAAAGAAAAGCAATTTTTCACTGATGATATCGTGAAGTTCCGCGAGACTAGGCGGAGTAGGGTCCTTTAACCACACACTTCAGTTGTTGCTGGCCGCGAAGGAGAGTGTGTAAACGTGCCCTTCGTAGTTGCATTCAATCATGTCGAAAAATAAACAAGGCACGATGTACACAAGAAAAGTAGAAGATATATGTCAGGCAAGCTAGACAATGGCTCCACTCGCTACATATTACGCTTATCCCTTCGCAGACAGGCGCTGTAAGCATTATTCTGCCTGCAAGTATATGACAGCGATGGTAGTTGGTGCCGACGTTAACTTGGCTTACCTTCCTGCTTTCTGGGTTTCATCGCTGGCGCACCCTTTATTGCCCGCCTTTTGCTAACAAAAACTTCTACAGCGCTTACAGCCCTTGCCACCTTGCTTTTCAGGAATCTCTTAGAGCACAGAATTTCTAAATTCAAGTGTACACAATGTGCTTAGTTAAGCGCGCTTTCGTTAAGGCGACATTTTCGTCCTCAACACAATGTCCACCTGTATCAGCTTACCGCTAGTCTGCACAGCAGACAGGCACGTGGGGACACGTGGGTTGATAAAAAATGACGCTGAAGGTCACCTGGAAGAAGCCCTAGCGTTAAAGCCTGGCACCCACGGTAATGAACAGCCGATTACGTCGCGTATGTTTGCTATGAACTACGTACGGTGGGGTAGATAAGCTTCCAGGGGCTTAGTAGAACGCTTAATGAACCGGACCGAGCACCGCAGGCTCCATTGGGCGGCTAGTGAGGAGTAAGCATAGCCTACAACACACACGCGCCGAGATTGCCCACTAAGAGCGAAGAGAAACTCATTCATCAAGCGGGAACTATGTGAGCAACTCGTGCGCTTAAGCACAAAGAAGGCGTTTTGCGACGTTTTCGAAATGCTCTACGTGGATCATCATGACGATAATGAACGAACATCGCTCTTGGTCCAAGCTTGAGCTATTAGCGCGGCTCTGATTCGTAGGAACAGAAGGGCTGTGTTGAGAATATACATCAAGACATTGCGCATGAGGGCTGAGAACAGTTTTTCTATACTACACAATGGAAAGAAGTGTTTTTGTATTCTAGAAATAGTTCCCGAAGAAGCCATAAGACACGCCGTTACTTGGGATCCTGTTATTAATGGCACCCGTTCCGAATTGCCCCAGAATTGCAATCAAGTATTCAAGATAACAAGTAAGAGGACGCCAAGTGGCAGAATATGTGTGTTTTGAAGTGTGCGAATTCCAATGTCTGCACTGATATGCGTGGTGAAATATGGGGTTAATCAGGAGCCATCGCAGTGATTGGTCGTGAGAATTAAGATAATCGAAGTGTACGTGCAACAACTACATTGGCCCTTGTTGTAACAACGGAGAGTTTGTTGTTAAATAATATTTTCTTTCGTGCACCGCGTATAAATCGGTTGATAAAATACGTCCTCGAGCATGCGCAATTAAAGTGCAAGTAATGTGTGAACATGGCCACCTTAGCCTCTATCTAGCGTGAATGACGTCAACAGAAGGAACATCACGTGACCTCCTGCCAGCTGTCCTTCTTGCTGAAGTTTAGCCATACCTACGTTCTCCAAACGGCGCCTTAGTAGCTCTAGAACATGACTGTATGGGAATTTATGTGTTAGGACACCATGTAGAAAGGCAAGAACCCCGGAATAGTGATATAATATCTAAACATTTCTAGTGTCTTTTCTTTATTTACAAAGTTTATGTTTAGCAAATGTTACAAGGTGGACTCGGTAACTGTATTGCGGACACAATGTGGAAATAGTGGCGACGTCTGACCCTGGTTTCCATTAGTCTGTCTTTTTTTTACTGCTAAAACACCTGTCACGTGTTCAAACTGCAGAGACAGGATATGCGCAAGAATGTGAGTAATAGGTTAAAAAAATATAGAAACATTTGGCGCTGAAAGCCCGAGCGTTTCGGGCACATGACATCTATCTTGGCAAATCGGCAGATTATCTCTCTTCAGTGTCCACATCCTTAGCAAATTACAGATAAAGCTCGAACAATTTCACACTTTACCTGTTAAACTTCACTAAGCATTTGACTCGTTCCTTTTGATGGATACAAGAGTGCACCTAATCTTCCCCCCCCCCCCCCCCCTCTGATTTACATAATTGAGGGGGCGCTGGATACACGGTGCCCGTTACGCACTTTCTCTGACTCGCTGCTTGAACAACTACTGATTGCATATGAACCTGCATGTCCTCCGAGTGCCTTAGGTCCTTCATGATCTCATGTGCTTCGGTGGACATACGCTTTACCAGTGAATTTTTTATGCGCGGAGAGCTAGAGACAAAAAAAAGAAAACGACAATGGTCGCTTTCTGTCGTCTCTCGCGGCTCAGCTGGAAACCCCTATCGCAATTTCGCCAGTCATGGATGATAACTTGTAAGAATCCTTCTGAAAAGGAATTCAGTGAATAAAGCGACTTCCAAATGTGCGAAAGTCCTTCAGAAGCATCTCGAATAGGATAACGTGCTATCTCTCGCCAGTGTACGTGAATTGCTCCATCTACCAGCAAAGATGTGAAAAGCAACATAAACCGAAATACTATTCAGTGTTTTCTCGTTAGTTTACATTTTCTTTTTATAGACTTGCACTGCATTCTTTTGAGGTCTACGTTATGTACTTTATACCTCGACATAGCTCTGGTGAGGAATGCCTTGCTTGGAACTTTATAGTGCCCACTGGGTCCACACATTTCGCCCCTTTTTTTAACATCACAGGAGAGCACGCAAACTCAAGGCGATGTACGTTTTTATGGGCGCATGCAACATGGCGAAATGCGCCGAGGGCTACCGTTAAGTTCAAGTGCCGTTAGGTGAAGTGATAAAATGGCTCATACTTTGCGACGGGCAGCAATGCTACCCAACATCTATTTTACCGCCACTAAACGACACAATGTAAGCCTATGCGACCACTGTATATTTGACGCCACTGTCTGGACTAATACATAAACATATTTACAAATCTCTTGCGCGAATTGCTTAGTTGAGCTGTAAAGGAACAACCAGTGTTGGCACAGAACTTTTTCTGCCTAACCTGTCTGTATTCCTCGTATTTCTCCTGGAAGCATGAGCGGATCTCATCGTTATTCAAGCGACTTATGAGGCAAAAAGTAAGAACCATATCTATCCTATGTCCCACCAACTGCGTGCAGTAAAGCGAAGGACAAGGCTGGCTTCAGCCAGTCAGGAGCGAGATCCGGTTTCATGTTCCATGGACGGGAGGATACCTCGCCCATTGTGTGCTACCAAGTCTTCCGTGAAGCTTCCATTCGGTCGGCGTCGTGCGTAGGGCGTTAGGAGGCGGTTCTCTTTTCTGGTTGGCTCACGCGAACAGCAGCTCTGGCTTCACTACACAAAGTTGGTTTTCTTTTGCTGTGAGTTACGGCAGCGTGTGACTGGGCCGTCGTCCGGTGTATTATACATTGTTATCAGGGGCCTGGGATGCAGCCCAGAATACGCGAGATTCTGTATTGTGTTCGATACAGTTAAAAAAATCACCGCCCAAGCACTCCGTACAGATGGTTAACCAGCGAAGCCGAAACATGTGGCCCCGGTGTTTATCACTGGGTTAATCCAGACGGTTTATTAAACGACGGCTTCATAGGCTGCCGTATCCTCGGTACGCAGTTGCTGCTTGCGCTTGGCTGCATGAGACTGTTCTTGTGTCCGGGCTGCAGCATCGGCACGGCGCAGGTGAGCTCGTTCCCGGTTCTGCTTGTGGCGTTGCTGATAGAAAGCTTCCTGCTCCTAAGGGGTGGGTATGGTGCGTGGCCTATCCATTTCGGAGCAGGAGAGAAACTGCCGTGCGTGTGCTCTGCTGCGACGGAGAGCAAGACGTCAATAATGGCGCAGCTAACCCAACACCACCTAGACAGCAGAAGCCCTTTTCACTCCAATCCATGACATCGTGTTACCTGGCCCGACTGCCATAGAATCTAATGGGGATGCTCCCGAGTAGGCAACACTGATTTTGAGGTCAGTGCTTTCATCACGCCAGCCTTGTCACTGGAAATTTCGGGCCAAGTAGCGTGATGTCATGGATCGGAGTAAACAGGCCTTGTGGTATGTAGGTGGTGTTGGCTAATCGCGCGCCTTTCTTTCTCTCCTTTTTTCCACAGATACGCATGGGGTGACGCCGGACAGGCGACCGACAGACGGATGGACGGACGGATCGGCTAGACACATAGAGCTTCGCTTGTAAAAGTCCAACTGCATGAAAAGAAGGACTTGGCACAGAAGTTTATGAACATAGCGAGCTGCGTTACGCATCGTTCGCGCAAGTAAGGTACATTTCAAGGTGTTCACTGCGAAAATAATGAGAAAATTTGAGGATCGCTCGCTGTAGAAAGCCTATGGATCTCCATAAACACATAAACATAAGAGTGGAGACCGTAATTTAAAATGAGAACATGCGCGTCTCAGTACTAAAATTGGAGATAGATTTCACCGTAACGGGCACGGCACAAAAAATATAGATAGGTGCACGCACTTCTCACGAAAAGTGAAGGGCTTGCTTTCAAGTTGATTGGCACTTTGTTCATGGAAACTGGTCTATGGGACCTCTTTGAGAAACTTTATATAAAACGGTGTGCACAGCGCGGCCCCGACAGCCAGTATGCATGGGCAATTTTGGCTGTAACCACGTCCAAGGTTGTGTGTGTGTGTGTATATATATATATATATATATATATATATATATATATATATATATATATATATATATATATATATATATATATAAAGATGCTTCGTTATCTATCAACGTCAGCGTCAGTTGGAAGTCGGCGCTTGTCCTCGTCGTTCCTCTTTCGCCTTTATCGGTCGGCCTTGCTGTGCATGTCGTTAGGGTATGCCAACTAGCCCAGTCTCGCATCTTGCTTCTCCATATTAAACTCAGTTTTTATTGTCAAACAGCCTCTTATGAACGTGAAAAACGGCTTTCTTGGTGAGATGTCGCAAGCACGTGCTCACGTGAGCGCCTCTGTGTAGGCGAAGGGAGTCCATTTCTCCAGTTTGTTTGGAGAAACGCGTGCTTTGTTCGCCTAAACGGAAAATACAGGTTGAACGTGACAATCAGTCAGCGTCTTCACTTTTTAGCTTGAACTGCCGCATAGTCTGGTTGCATTTGAACTGCAATACGCAATTTTTTTTCGTCGGTGTCGATGCCGCGGCACGTTTCTCACAGTGTATCAATCTTGCCTAAAAACAGTACCAATGAAATGATTGAATGCTTTATACATGGTAGCGCCTGCATCTAGCTTCATGTTATACCATGATGCATTCGCTTATCATTTGTTTTAATTTCGAACAAATATAAAAGTCGCTGTCCCAGAAGGCGGATGCTGGATCTGCTGGATCTAAGGTGGGTACTGATCGGTGGGCTTTAGTAAGTTGTGAAACTGAGCACGCCGGGATCATACTTCCGTGAATAATGGTTCATGCAATCAATGATGTTGGGGCTGCCATTGGATGGAAAGTAATTTAGAACTTGGTCTCTTAGTGGTATATATAATTATTGTAGAATTTTAGGTAGCTCTCGCTTTCTATAAATTTTGTTAAGAATTAATTTGCCCATTGCTTATTCAAGAATGTAAGTCAGTGGAGCTATGCCAATATTTTGACTTCAGGACTCACGAACTAAATGATGACAAAACTTTGCTTACGTATTGATCGAAAAGCTTGTGTTACGCCAACAATATTAGTTGCTTTCTTCAATAATAGAACGTATAACACTGAAAATCAGCGCCTTTCTTGACTATATTACGCACTAACACGCTCCACCTACATTGTATTCGCCAACATAGATGGCTATAAAACAGCCCTATACTGCGTATCTTTTGCCATAAAATTGGGGGATAAGAACTACACGGACAACGGGTACATCTGCTAAAACGCCCACCCTGTGGCGTTCCTATAAACTGGTTTGATTGCTGTCCTTGAAGCAAATTGGCCGAGTGTTCTTGAGAGCTCGTAAAGATGACCGTTAGTGTAATGGATCGTCAACTCCACTCAATGCGGTTGCTCCATAAAATCCATCATCCTCGTAAAGCCATCATTCCTACGACGCTGTCGCCACTGCAATTGCGAGCTGGTTCGCTATAAAGGTAAACGGATGCAATAAGTTATGAGCCAGTCAAGCTATGTCAAGACGATGAAATGAGAAAAAATAACAACTTGCGGCATTCTCTACGGGAATGTGCAGGTCGCGGGCAAAATGTCGTCTGAGAGCTATTGCGTTGGTGACAAGAGGCCAGTCGAGTGCGACGAATTCTGTGGATATCTTTCGGTCTTTGTATGTGTGCTAGTTGGGCTACCAGTTACCGCGGCACCTCCTGCGACAAAAGTTTGTCAAGGACATCCTGCTCCAGTGCGATATCGATGGCTACTAAAGAGCGCGTAAAAGAGGAGGGAATATTCGCATGATAGCCGACTATAGTTTGTTTATTTTCACATACTTTGAGGGCCTTTGGTGTGATTACTGAAATGAGTGGTGAGGCATTCTGGGAAGTGAAGTAAGCATCAAGCGCAATCAAAGTGGGAAAGGTTCAAAAATTATACAGTCGATTAGCAATACAAATAATGACATTTGTTTACGTTGGCGCATTGGTGGGCACAAAAAAAAAACACAAAACACGAAGTAAAAAAAAATGACAATACACACAAACTAAAGAACAAGCTCTAAAGCTGCTTTCATTTGGAATTGTCTTGAATGACAGCAACGGTGCTGGCAAGGTGGTTCCAGTGGATAAAAGTTCTTGGAAGAAAAGACTAGCTACCGTATTGGTATAACAAGATGGAAGAGCTATTTGTGTTTGTGGCCAACGTCAGAAGGAATGTACCGAGGGGAAGTTAGGAGAAAATATCTGAAAACGGGATTACAAAAAATATATTTTGGGAAAGAGGCATCAACGTGTGGATTTGTCACAGAGATTAGTCTGGTAGATTAAGGGTGTTCTTCATAGCCGTGATGGAAGAGTGACGGGAGTAGTTTGACAGAATAAAATGAGAGGAGAGATTCTGGATGGCTTCACGGATTAGGCTAAGATTGCTTTGATTTGAGTCCGATATGGAGAACGCGGGTTCCATTTTCGGTCTTACCAGAGTTTTATAGAGGATTAGCTTCAGCCATGTGGGCGCACGTGAAAAATTACGGTATGAGAATTCTAGGGTGCGGTTAGGCGCGCTAGCAGCCTTATCGACGAGCACTTAATCCATTAGAGATCAGCGGAAATGTTGATACCATGGCACTTATACATCTCAACAGATGTGAGGGCCATGCCATGCTTTCAAGCTAAAAGGTTGACGGTTTACACGCATGCTTTTACATTTCCTAATATTAACCTTCATGAACCAGTCACTGCACCATTTGGACACGTTATCGAGGTCCTCTTGAAGGTTCTGACTCGATTACTTCGGCCTTCCATGATCTGAGACGTCAGTTTTTCACCTCTCTCGAGCTGACATCTGCTATTTGAATCATGGAGATGTGCGTCGCAGTGTTCTTAAAAGGTTGTCCTGAAGTGAGCGGTTAATAAAATTCGTTCCGCGATATCGATAATAAAACGCAGTAGACAAGTCATGCTTAGGGAGCAGTACAAATTAATGGTCCGGTGTTCATATCACACCAGAGCCCACTGAGCAAAGCGGAACCCCTTACCCGCCAAAGAGTTCTAAATTGTCTCTGGTTATTGCCAAACATTCTTTAGCGAGTGTATAAGCGCGACTGGACGAGGACGAAGAAAGAAACAGATACACAGACACAGCGCTTCACTTTCAACTATAGATTTTATTTTCGCACGCGTCGATAAATATATACCGTGCGAGCGGAAACAAACGTAACAGCAAAAAAGAACATTAAGTGGTACATTTCGTTGAAACGGACACGTGTGCAAGGCAAGGGAAAAAAAGAAAAAAACATGTACTACAATCGTCACAAAGACAGACCAAGGAATCGTATCTCCTTTTCCGATAGTGACACCGAAGGCTTGCTTACGCACTTTTGCTCTAATTTTGCTATCTCGTAGGCCTCTACAATCTCCCTCGTCATCCTGCTATGAGCCTTATACAGAACGCAAGTGCTTTCAAATATGGGCTTGCAGGAACAATCTCGGCAGTGAATACCCAAATGACCCGAGATTACCTTAGTGACGTTATATTGATGCTCCCTTAATCTCTCGTTGACGCATCTGCCGGTTTGACCAATATACGTACTTCCGCATGAAAGTGGGATGGCATAGACAACGTTATGAGTACAGGTTACAAATTGTTTGCGATATTGGGTAGAACATGAATGCCTTTTGTTATTTTCTGTGTTAACCTGTTTGCATAGCTTCTGTAGACGCTCAGGGGCAGAGAAAACCACGTCTACTCCCGATTTCGCCGCTATTCTTCTGAGATTATGTGAAATGCAATGAATGTATGGTATCACAGCAACTTTCTTTGCTCTAGCATTGGTACTGCTTGCATTCGACGCGTTTTTGCACTTTTTGCTTAAGCCCTCCGCGACAGAAGTTAGCATGCGCATCGGGTAACCAGAATCTGCCAGGCGCTTGACCTGCTCTTGGAAACTGGCTTCCATTTTGTGGTCACATGACTTCGTCAAAGAATTGTTGAAACACGATGTCACTACTGCGCGTTTTACAAGTTTTGAATGAGCGGAATGAAATGGTAGGACTGGCTTATTGCCTCTCGGCTGATAACTCCAGCATGTCATTTGTGGATAAAAGTACAATCCCAAGTCTAAAAACCTTATGAAATTGCCTATGGGGACTTCATGTGTCAAAGACAAAGGGGACAACACTTTAGTGAATGAGGTTACGGTTTTTGAAACCAGCGAGTCAAAATTGTCCGATTTGTTATTTAAAATGATTAGAAAATCGTCAACGAATCTAAACACTTTCGCGACATCGGTGTCATTTTTTAGGCGTTCATCAAGAACCTGGTCACTGTTAGCTAGAAACAAGTCACTTAAGCAGGGACCAATACATGACCCAATGCATATGCCTTCTTTTTGTTTGACAATATTTCCTTCCCAAGTCGCGTAAGTCTAATTAACATAAAAACGAAGAAGTTCTAAAAATCTCTCGCTAGTCAAACCACAAGCGTTTTGAAAACGAACCGCTCCAAACTTGTCAATGCAGTCAGATACACATTTCATCACGTCTTTCTGTGGGAGGGAATAATACAGATCTTTTAAGTCAATGGAAAAAGCGACCAGATTTCTGTCTTGACAGTCTTTAAAGAATTTCGCCACTTGTTCTGACTTGGTTACCAAAAATGGGTCGTCGATTGGCAAGAGCTTTAAGTGCTTTTGTAAGTACGTCGCTACATGTTTCTGCCAAGTGGCATTCTCTGACACTATCACTCTGAGGGGACATTCCGGCTTGTGCGTTTTTGCAGAGAAAAACAATTCAAGGTCCCCCTTTGTGCTTTTTTTCAATAGACCGGGATAAGCCTTCTAGTTTGAAGCTTTTGCATAGCTTCTTTGCTTCATTTTGGACTTTCTTAAGTGTTATGTCCTTGTGGACCCTGAAAGTTGACGAAATGGCTTCACGGGCCTTTGAATTATACAGCGTCCTGTTCATCACCACGAAACCACCCTCCTTATCCGCAGGGATAAGTGTGAGCGCATTGTCTTTCAAGAACTTAACAGTCCTGTTCAAGGAGAACTTTTCGCTAAGGGGACGGGACCGCATAAGCACATCCACAGCCTCAGATACACACCTTTCCGACTCGGCTTCAGGTACACGCTTTGACACTTCGTCCTCGTCCAGTCGCGCTTATACACTCTACCATGGATTCTAACCAACTAGCCCGCCAACGTGTTCTAACCAAATTCTTTAGCGCCTATCAACTATAACCCTTGGCGCAGGGTGTGCTATATAAATAGCATGTTCCAGCGTAAATTGTTTCAGCCAGGCTGGTCGACGTTTGTGTACGTATATTTACAAAATTGACTGAGATAATCAAAAGAATAAGAATATGCTGGGGTGCGTTTGGCAGGCATTCTCAGATCATGAACAGCAGGTTGCCATTATCCCTCAAGAGAAAATTGTATAACAGCTGTGTCTTACCAGTACTCACGTACGGGGGAGAAACCTGGAGGCTTACGAAAACGGTTCTACTTAAACTAAGGACGGCGCAACGAGCTATGGAAAGAAGAATGATGGGTGTAACGCTAAGGCATAAGAAAAGAGCAGATTGGGTGAGGGAACCAACGCGAGTTAATGACATCTTAGTTGAAATCAATATAAAGAAATGGGCATGGGCAGGACATGTAATGAGGAGGGAAGATAACCGATGGTCATTAAGGGTTACGCACTGGATTCCAAGGGAAGGGAACCATAGCAGGGGGCGGCAGAAAGTTAGGTGGGCGGATGAGATTAAGAAGTTTGCAGGGACAACATGGCCAGAATTAGTACATGACCGGGGTAGTTGGAGAAGTATGGGAGAAGCCTTTGCCCTGCAGTGGGCATTGCCAGGCTGCTGCTGCTGCTGATGATGATGATGATGATGATTTAGCAAAGGCGGCTTTGTGTAATTACGCATGCTAGCATTAGGCGATTAGTGGAGTAATGAAACATGGAATCACTGGTGACGGCGAATATCTGCAAAAAGAAAAGAAAGAAAGAAGGTGAGAAGAAACTGAGTGCTGACATATTGGGTTTGTAGAAGTAATGAGCGAATATGGTGACGTTCCTCCCTCTTACCATCTGGTCAGTTTAGTCATCTGATCATTTTAGAACCTGGCCCATCCAATTTTTCTCACAAACCGTGTATCCCATATTCATGCGTGTCCTTTACGGTCAGCTGCTCACGTCCATTTTCACGCCTGCTGTTCTTCTGCGGGGCCGTACCATAGTAGGAACCAAATGACAATCGCCTTTGTTCATGCCATGTAGCGACAGTTCTACTGTAGCCGAAGAGGTCGAGGTAAAGCGTATGCTGATGTTTCACTTCGTAAAACGTACAGAAAACCGAGCTCTGTAGATTCTTCAAGGACATATTGAAACATACAAACATCAACTGCAATTTACGCTTCAGTCACAGACACCGCTAACATAGCTTGTCCATGGCAACGTAAGACAGTTTTATCTGTCGAGTTCACGCTGCGAAGAAGCCTGGGCACAGCCCCACATGCTTACAAGATACCCATATGCTTACGGAAACATGTCCTGCGCGACGTCGATGCACTTGGAGAACCTATAACACGAACCTATAATACATCTTTTATTACATTCAGAATGAACACTCACGTGTACATGTATTGATACCCATTTCAAGTGAAGTTTTGCATTAAGATTTCAGTTTAATCAACTCGAACAAAACAGTTTATGTTGGCACCCAGCCAAACCTGAGAAATATTGTAAAAACTGATGACCAATTTCGCGCAAGTCCGACGCTCGTGTCGGAACCGCGAGTACGCCACGTTTATGAGGCATCCGCGAGTACGTTGTTGTCTGTCGCCGATGTCTGACATTGTTTTCTGCATAGCGCTGACGCTGTCTGTCGGCATTCCGTTTCTTCGCATTTTCGGAGGTCCGCTTTGGCATCTCTGGTGATCTCCTCCGACCACCGGCAAGACTGATACCTGAAAATTGCCCAGAAATATTTCCAAGTAAACTTGATATGATATCTAAAGAAAGCCTTGCTTTAACAGTGGCCGGAACTAATTGAGAAGATTGTCGGGATAACGTTGTCAGACGAGACAACAAGAGTCACCATCGGAACATGGAACGACAATCAGGTACTGCTGAAGCATCACCAGAGCCGAGGTTGGAAAGTATTGCCTTTAATTCGTGTAGACCTGTGTGATTTTGGTAGCTCAAAAAGGCAGCCAAAGGCTTAGACGGAAGAAAGAAATGTAGCATTCAGATGTAACATAAAATTGTTTTCGAAAGGGAAGGCCAGCAGGAGTTTCAGATTTCGGTAATAGCGTTTTCTTCATCGCCTTCAACAAAACCTAGTGTTTTGGTGGTACTGCACTGTGAATAATGTTCGTTTCTTGCTACCCTGCTTATAATTAAACAGCATATTGCTACAGATAGCAGTATACTGAAGAACTATACTGCAGAACATGCCAATGTACGGAAGTTGGAGTCAAGGAGCTCGATGATGGATGGGATGTTCGAACACGGCTACAGTTCCGTTGTGACAATCAACGGCAAGCAAGAACGACGGCGACGCACCATCCGCACAAGGTAAGGCGTATTTTTTAGCAGCACGCATGGCAGTCTTCCTGCAACCTCATACTTATTACCACGATCTGGGAGTGTCACGTCCTTGCAATGAAGTTTTTAAGCGGTTCTAAAAGAGTACCAGCTATCGATGAAGCAATGGTTAGTTGTTTCATGTTGGTCGTCATCGCACCCTACGGCGATTCGTGGCTGCTGAAGAACAAATTTAAGCCTGGTAGACAAGGTACTCTTGTTTCATTACTATAGATCACCGGGACGGTCAGCCTTTGGAGTAGGGCGAGTGTAGTAAGCTAGGGGGTAAAGACGTCATACTGCATGAGTAGAAGGGGAAGACAAAACCATTAAGTAGACCAAGTAAACGGCTGATGTAGTAAAGTAGGCTTTTATCCCAGTAGTTGTCGCGCCCGTTACAACATAATGAATAACATTGCATTTCTTGCCATGCTATATAACTGAAACTGACGTGCCGATTTTAAACAATGAATGAACGGATTTGCTGAGTGTTATGCAGAGAATTTCTTAAAATTTATTGATGGTTTTTGACCGTGATTTTCATGGCCGCTTACCGGTGTAGTTAATAGTGAACCAGCGCACAAAGTTCTGTGGAAATCCAGTTGGCCCGCGTTGAATAAGGAAAGCTAAAGTTGCCATTCACCTCATTGGCAACCCTTGAAGCATCGTCGCATAATCAGGTTAATTGAAACTTTCTCTGTTATAATTTCTCTACAGTTTGACAATTAACTTATACCAGCTTGCAACATGTGAAGGAAGCATAATACAATCTAAAAGAAGAAAAAATGGCAACCTGACGGCTACGAGTGACCAGAGGAAAGTGCCATCATCATCACCACTTTAAATTATTTCTCAATACTGGTGAAATTTTGCGTTAGGTAGCGAGAGATTAGCAGGAATAAAATTAGCTATGTATTTCCGGAACTGAAGGAATAGCGTCGATGAGTAGAAATGTAAGCCACGCTGTTACTTCAGAACTGCCGAGATCGGCCAAAGTGTTCAAGAGCAGCTTTCCTATCAAATAGCTGTGATACTCGATTTCATTTGTTTGGGCATTGGATCTCGTTAGTGAGTGTTCAGATGAAAAAAAAAAAAAAAAACGGAACTCGTGCTTGGCGACATTCCTTAACTGTCCTGAAAATAAAAGTACGCCAATAATTTAGAACACATAGTCTGTTACCCTAGTTCACGGGTGCCACACAGGAGAATCTTTGTCGAAGCAATGCACGGGCTGAAAATAAAATTTCAGAGAGGCTTTCTGGTTGTTTTATTACTACCACTCCCAGCATCAATTTCACAATATTTTAACTTTGCCTCCTGATGTATCAGACACATTCGTTTCCCTACGATGTGCATGTGAGAACGTATAATCTATATCATACCTTACTGCATTTATCGTGCAAACCCCTACCAACCATTCAAGCAAAAAACAAGGTGAACTACGCCACAAGCTTAATAAATTTCCATGACTCAAGACTGCAGTACGTATCGACGAACCATAAATGGGCGGTGTGTGTAGGTGCATCTATGTTTGGCTGTAAAAAGGCGTGAATCAATATCTCACATTTTCAACCAAGCTATTTAGTTCTTGCAATGGTGAATAAGCATGTTTTGTATTATTTCGTACTGCACTTTATCGGTGCAGTATGGTGCAACCAACTGCTGGTGGCTGGGAAAAGTTTCAATAAATATTTCCGCAAGTAGGTTGATGGTTTTTGTATTTTGTTTTTCGGTGGACTGTTTTCTAAATTTATGTTTCTTTTGCTGCGAGATTCTTGGTAAACTGGCCTTGTAGACTTTGTTGTGTAGAAACATCTGTCTAGATCGAGGAGAAAACATTTCATATTGGGTGCTGCAAGGACGATGCAGGCTTTGCCTTGTCTTGTTCGACGCGTTCGCCTGATAATTCAAAATATAGAATTGTAGCCCGCTGCTGCTCGCACGCAGGGATTTCCATTTTTCGCATGATTGGATGCAACATCGGAGCTCGAGTTATACGTTTCCCGCAGAAAAGTTTTGTGCTAGATGCTTTCGGGGGCGTACTTTTAATAGTTGCTTCGTTCTTCAGTGTAGCGGGAACGTTCGGGCTTATTCTGATCGTAGGAGTTTACTTTCATGCACAAGTTTGATTCGCGCTATCCTTCATGCATTTCTCCTTAGCGCGTCTACCGAAAATTTTTGAAATGCGATGTCTGCCTTCAGAAAATGGAAACATACCAAGGCGCAAAACAAACATACAAATATACAAAACCAATTTATGGTTATGTATTTCCTTTCTTTACACGCCGAAGACTATTTCGGAAGAATATCATTTTTTGACACAGCATGCTTCCTTCTGTTTCTAAATTCCATAAAGAGCTAGTGTCCGCCAGTTTCACTCGCTGCTAGAAAAAAAAAAAACGTATTTCTCATAACTCCAACATCCATTAACATCATGTGAAATACAGAAGAAACGGGTTTTTGTATGGGATTCTATATGTTCCCTATCGGATTATTGAATATGGGAGCTATGGGGCATATGAATTTTTCAATAGGGCTATATCTAATACAAAGAAACTTGAGTAAAGCGCCCCTTGCGTGGGCCATTCTCGGAGGTCAGTTCCCAATGTTTAAGATTGCATACCAAGCAGGAGTTATAGTTTTGCATTATTGGTGAAATGTCTGTTCATCTGCCACGGAATGAGAAATGTTTGCGGCTCCCCAGTGCACGGCTGCGCCCCACTATAACCAGAGAGCAAAAGAAAGGAAAACACCATGCACTAATAAAACCACTTAAAGCTATCTCTATCTCTGGCGCTAGCATTTATAGAATGACCCCACGAGACCATGGATTCTACTTGTGGCTATAGGCAGGCTTGTAGCCGTTTACCAAGCACACCGGAAACTTATAATAAAAAAAAGCACGTAACATTGTTGTCGCCGAGACATTACGAGGACAAAGTGACGCGTAATTGTGCACTGTACCATCTCATCATATATAATTGTCTACTGTACTAATTTGAGTGATGTCTGTGATTTACCTGTTATCTACATGTTAAACTTTTTTTAATACATCATTTAAGTATTCGTTCATGTTGTTAGGTGCAGTGATGCTGGGTCCTGTCGACCTTACTTGTGATCCCAGTGCTTTCGCTTATTCCTTCGCGCGCCTCCCGTACTCCAATGCCCGTATGGGCGATCTGTACGTACAAAAATAAATAAAAAAAAAAAGAAAATGACCTACGCGAGATGTGCTTTGAGATAAGCCAACTAGGGTAAAAAGTGAAAAAAAAAATATGCCATCGTCAGTTCCATCATTACCCTATATACATTTTACTGATTGAACATGTAAGAAGGAAGGCCAGACTAGAAATAGATTGGCATTAAAGCTACTTATACAGCTTATGTTCCAGCTAAATAATACAGTGGTGCAATGTTGGGGCACATGCGGTTTGTGCATTTTTCGGGAATTAGAAAGCCAGCCTCTGTCGCTAAGTTCAAGTAATCGTCTCATGCTTTAATGTGGTGTGCACTAAGTTTCGTTTCAAAAATCTTAGTCCAACTTGTTATTTTGTGTAATTAATTGAAAGCTACATACAAAGAAACCCATATGCGTATTCTAAGGCGGCACTGAGCAAACTACTTATTCGGCTAGGTCGCACCGCTATTGCCTTGGGCGACAAGTCTTGCAGTGTGAGGTAATATATAAGCGGGGCGCACCGATTTATAAAGAATAGTGGCCATGCCTTGGAACATCTCTGCACTGTGGCAGCCTGTACCTGCATGCAGCCTGCATCGCCACTTCTGCAGCCTACGAGTAGAGCGATGGAGATAATTTTGCTCAAAGCGACAGTCATCTGTAAACGTTGAACTGACCTTTAGGAGTTTTGCTGTACAGTGAATTTGCTCTGCCTGTTTGGAAAGAAATTAAGGAACACTAAAATTTTGATGTTTGGGGATGCGGATCATGTAGTACGGATAGGTGTGAGTTGTCCATGCGCGACGCTTATGACGTCAAGACAGTGACGTTCACGCATCACCACTAATGTCTTCTTCATCACACGCTCTACGCAAGGCTTTTGTAAAGTTTAATGGCGTCGAATGATTCATGATTATTTCCGAGACATAATATTGCATGCGTAGTTGAAGACATTCAGACAGAGGAATTTACGCTGCATCATAAGCTTTCTTCCTCTCAACGGGAAAAAAAGAACGGTAGCTTCCATGTTTGGTAAAATATACTGTATATCTTGATAACGTAAATGAAGGCCTAAAATCATGCGGATGCAGTTCTTGCAACGTGGTATACAATTTCTTTTTTCGACAGCCTGGGTGCATCAGTGAGAATTGCAGCTTCTGAACAACGCCGGCAATTTATGGTCGAGGCCACGGGTATTCTCATTTCGTGTGTCTCCACTTCGCCATCACGCTCATTTCTCTCCACGCGACACAGCACACTCTACGAACAAACTCCCCGCGCTCAGTTCGCCAGTAGTCTCGGTATCTTGATTGGCTGCCCAGTGCGAGTCGACAGTAAGCGAAGTTTCGCAATCCAGTGCTTCATTAATCACTTGGAAGTATTAATGGAGCAGAGTTTGGCTGACGTTCTAATGACGACCAGGAATTCGATTTTTGTACCGTTATTTCCTCTAGCATAGGACCAGCTTATGGCGATGAGGACTTCATATGAAAGTACATTGCTTTTCACACCACGCCCTCATTCTCTACTCCTGCACCAGACCTGTCGCTGTGTTGCGGCTGCAGTGAACTTACAGTTTGTAATGAAGGTGTTTTATATCCGGGAGATATGAGGCATTGTTGTGGCATACAACTACGCACAACTACATGGGCTTTCGATACACTGCTTTTTATTTAAGAAGGTTTAGATCCGGCTAGCATGAGAGATGTGAATTTCTAAACGCGCACACACGCACGTCCCCCTCCCCCCTCCCTCCGCAAACACACAACCCGTTGTTTCTCGAGGTGACGGTGTGATCCGCGCTACATGTCACTTCCAGATTGTATCACTACGAATTACTATCACTAGAGTGGGGGACGCACGTGTTAGTGCACCATTCAAAACATAATTGTATTTTCATAGCCACACTCAAAGAATCGCTGGGCGGAGATGATAGTAGACTAACCGCATAATCTTGCAACTTCGCACTTCCTTAACTTGGTTTATCATCATTTGTTGCTTTCCGAAATTTCATGCGTCATGTCATGATGTATGAAATTACCCAACTGCACTTGCACAAGCTGTTCTCTGTCTCCTATATATCAGTGAAGCTTGTGAAAATAAATGATTGTTGGAAGTGAGCGCTTCGTCTACGTGCGCCGAAACTGTTCCTCGGTCTTTTGTGTGCTAAAAGCTGACAAAAGGTATCACTAAGCCCCTCACTGCATCTATCATCACTAACTATTTTTGTACCTACCCAAACAAACTACACTGTGCACAGTGCCCAAGTCATTAAATACATATGCTCTAAGCAATGGGTGTGACTCGCAAAATGAATGTTTGTGACTGGCAGAATGTAAACCAAGATTAAAAAGGTGCCCTGAATTGATGCATATCCGTGTTAATCCGTGTAAACTCGTATAATAAATTTTCAGTGTACTTTGACTTCACACTAAAGTGCACTAGTTCTCTTTTATGCCAGCGCACCATTCTCTTGGTGCGCTAGAAATAGAATCAAGTAACTTGACGCAACAAGATTTGACAATTCAGACAATCTTTCCACCTCCTTATCAGGATGACTGGCCATTTTTCTGCTCTTTCTAAGGGAGTACACCTAATCATTCAATATAATCTATAGCGTGTGAGGCAGTGGTTTTGAGTCTGTTTAGCTACCCTTAATTTATCCAAATGAAAATTGATGTTGCTCAAGCATGAAAAAGTTAATTACAAGTTATGTTGCATCACATAAAAAGACAAAAAAGCTTCTGCTCCCTGATTAAGTCAGAAATCGATTGACATTTTGTAGTAAAGACGCGTCCTTTGCTCACAATGCAGCGGACGCTAGGTCGTCTTCAATTTCAGTACGCAGCACAGACTTTGCTTGATTCTAAGTAGGACAATGTGCGCCAATTATTTTAGCAGTGTTCTATAACGAACATCAGTACAAAAAGCACACAGTGTATAAGGTAGACATCAGCGAGACGACGCAGAGACAAGAAAATACCCAGCTGTAGACTCAGAGCAAGCCACCTGACATCGTGAGCACAAAGAACCATTGCCTAACGAAGACCGAAGATGTCGGGAAGTGAAGCGGTAGCCTGGCACGACACGAGACAGAGCAGGCAGTGAGTAGCGACAAACCCGTCATCCTGAAAGCCTCACCATAGCATCGGTTACTTGTCGCTCTGAGTAGCTTTTTCTTCAGTGCAGGTGGTTTGGAGCACAACCGCTGATTCTTACTAACCACTGGTGGGTATAGCCTTGTGCGCGCACTGTGGCTTTTCATTAATTCTGACCAGTGCAATACCTTGCTGTCTAGCACTATAAGCTCTCTGTGTAAGCATGATCAACAAGAACTTTAAAAGACACGGACAAGGAAATGTAGATACACGTAAGTCAACGAAGAAGCGTTTGCCAATTCTTTTTCCGTATCCTTTATTGCACACGAACGCCCCAAGGAAAAACACTCTTCTGTGTGGCGTGCACGCATCATTCTTTTTTTTTTCAATTTGTTTGCTCTACACATTTTTTTAAAAGCATTTTCATGACACTGCGGAGAATTAGTCTGTGCTAAGCACCGTCGCTTCAACAGTTATTTGAATTGAATCCTGTGGTTTTACGGGCGTTTTCACTATTCGCCCCCATTGAAATGCGGCAGCCACGGCCGGGATCCGATCCCACGATAATTTGACGGCTTGTGTTAAACAAACGCTTAAAACCAACCCATCACCGTGGTTTCAGCGACGGGGCATAGCGCTATCATGACAAAAAACATTTACAGCACCGAAAGCCTCAAAGAGCTAGAAGTTCCAAGAATGGCTTCCCTCTGGCATTCTATCCGTCCAAGACATTGACTTGAGAACTGGCATCTCCCTTATGTTGACTGCGCACTATAGCTTTGCAAGTGCTCCGTAGTTATCCCACTAGAATTATGATAAGGTGAACTTGACGCTCTGCCTGTACTCTTTCATTGGCACGGTTACTTATTGTTTACTTAATATAGCTACTTTGTTGACTTGCTGACCAACTGGCTAACCTAAATGGGCTTACCAGCACTTACGTTTGGCAGCTGGCAAGCAAAAATAGCATTATCGACGAAACAAAGCACTTATATAAACGATTCCTCCTCTCAGAATAGCTCAACATTTCAGTTGGCTAAAAGCGAGCTAGAGAGAGAAAGTGAGCTTATGACTGAGAATGAACTTGTCTTTAAAAGGCTGCATTCAAAGTGCACGTCACTGAGCCATAATAAAACAGGCGCCAAAACCATTCTCCGCTGCCACCGATAAATTTCTCGCCTAAGCGGAGCCGAGCTTGTGCCAAGCGCCGGCCCCCAGCTCCCATGCCAACAAAGGGTCTTAGCGCACGGGATGATAAATGCCGCCTATACAAACAGCAGTCCGAAAAAAGCCGAAAAAAAGTAAATTTTCAGGCATTTTGGCGTACTATACTGCCGTTACCTGCAACTTGATTCGAGGGATTATCAAACGTGACTTTACAGAGCAATGCATTGAAACGGCGGCCATTGGCTCTGAAATGAACGACACAGTTTGTCCTGACCATTCTCGTTTGACGAAGCTCGAAGTTTTGCGTTTGCTGTTTTCGAACGTTTGTGCCTAATATGCCACTCTGCTAGTACTTAAAGGAGAGCTCGTACTAATACGTGTATTGCATTTTTCGTATAATGAATATTTTGTAGTTCTGCGTGCTTCTCATATGAACACAACCTGCCTGCTTGAGTAAGCTTATGTTAGGTCAACTACCTTGCATTGTTCTTAATAAGTTCTCCAGATCGCCATGATGGTTCATATTTCATGTCCACCCGTGACCTCCACACAAAGTGATCTGTGTATATTGTAGCTCGTCAATCCTTCTGCAATAAATATGGCATCTTAAGATTTCTTTCTGAATGTCAGCGTAAATGAGCCGGAGCTGAGATCGCCCGTAATCATGCACGTGTTTAGCAATCTTACGCAAGCTTCCGCCTAGTTGTATGAGCTAAGCAACGAAGTCCTCTAATTGCCCCACTCATTTGCACACACAGCGTGCTGTACCGTGCCGTTTATACAGGAAAATCGAAAAGGCTGCTGGAGAGTGACAGCGAGGAAACTGATAGAATTGTCCTAAGTATAGTGCTTCTGCAGTTGCCCATCAGTTCACCAATAGCTCGTTGCCAGTTGCGCAATACGTGAGTGGACCGCCCGTACCACTGAGTGATTAACATGTTGAGCGATGCTGTACGCTGGTGCTTTCATAATGCAGGCGACGGGCTGTGGAGATGATTATGCTTGAGATGTATGTACGCGTTCTGCCTTGGTGGCTACTGGAGTATATAGACTTAGTGGACGAATTGAAATTAGGGAGCGAAGGAGTGCCAGAACTCGCAACCTCTAGGAAATCATGCACGAATTTTGACGCGGTCAGTTCAGTGTTATCCTCTTCTCAAGACTGCTAATTGGGCTAGTTGGAATATTGGAGTCATGGTTACGGCAAAGGAAAATGCCGTCAGAGGAAAAGCAATCAACCTGGCGTCTGGCTCGATTTAGGAAAAGCATCTGTGACTCCTTCAGTTAAGTCTGCGATGGTAGTTCCAGCCGTAACTCAAACCGTCTGAAAAGATAACGACCGCAAGCAAGGTATCTATACCAGCTATGGAGGATGAACGTTGCAAATGAGTTTTGGAATGCGTAGACGTTATACCTAGGACTGTGGGTGGTGGCTGTGGGTGGCGGACAAAGAATGCTATTTTGTTGTGTTAGACGCAACTGCTTATTGAGATAAGGCCAGCTTTACCCTAGATAAGAATTTAAAGAAAGCGAGCACCACCTCAAGCAAGATAAAAAAAGAGCCAGAACAACTCTCTAAGACCTAAATCTACATGCTATATCTAGAGCAGTAGCAAAGGTCACACGCCTTGAGTCGGACACTCTTTTCATCATCGAGACAAAGAAAGTAGACAGACCGTTCCGCGTTACTGTATCAAAAATGCTACTTGGCAGTATGTATTGTCAAGATACACGCAAAAGAACCTGGATGCTCTTCGATGTCAAGAATTGTAGAGTACTTTGCGAATCACGGCAGTGCCTGGTATTCCGCGCTTAGCGTCGATGTCGTTGATCTTAACTGTTCCATTTTGCAGGCAGCTTTACTAAAAACGGTAACAAGGAGTATCACCGAGGAAAACGACGAAGTAGGGTTTGTAAGCAAATGTGGCTTTGACATAGTAGCCTTTCATTTGAATTCTACTTTCGGATCTCGGGGAGGAAGCGTTTACCTACAGAGAGCCGGAGTATGCATTGGGTCGAGAGTAGCATCTGCTTTGAGTGACATTTTTTTACCAGAAATTAGGCGAGGGCTAGAACACAAGCTGAAATGGTTCGACGCAACGCATATTGAGATATGTTGATGATTACTTTATGGTAATGAGAAACTGGGATTTTTTCTAAGACAGTCTAATAGTCTTGGAGAGTTGTCAGGTGCGAAGGCGAAGGTCTACAGTTGCCGCATGAAATGTCAGTCAATGGTAAAGACCGGTTTTCAGACATCCAGTTGAAGTTTCAGAACAAACATGTTTGCTGGGCTTATCATCCAGTACCCGAGAAACCCATCCTTCCATTCAATAGACATTAAAATGAGGTATCGCCTTTTCGTGTCTTATGCCCTCGCTTAATAAATTTGTGTGCATTGCACACAAGAGAGCTTTTACACACAGTGAACGCGTTTAAAACAGGCTGGATTTCCTGACAGTGTTATTCATGCTGTGCGTGAAAAGCTATTTCAACAACTAAAGATGACGTATAATCTTTTGCCGAACGATAAGAGAAAGGATAGAAAGAAGAAACGCTTCGGTGTCATTCTGTACGTGCACAAAATGGCACATGGTCTTAACAACGTTGACTCGAGGTGTGGAGTTAAAATGCTGTTTTGATCAAGCCATAGGTTACAAGATAGTTGTTCATTAATTAATGAGCACGCATCCAAAAACGCCGGTAAAAGAGGGCGCTGTCTGGTCCGTCACGCGAATCAATTTGTGCCATGTGCGGTAGGCGTCGTGTACAAATTTTTCTTATTGCGCGATTAAGTTTACATAGAATGAACTGGTAGATGTGTCAACATAAGATTAAGGAAACATTTCGCGTCTTTAAGCCACTCTTCTAATTTGCCTGTGTGTGTGCGAGAGAGAGAGAGAGAGAGAGAGAGAGAGAGAGAGAGAGAGGGAGAGAGAGGCAAAGGAAAGACAGGGAGGTTAATCAGAGATTATCTTCATCTGAGTGACATCGCTTGAGCAGGAGTACAACACAGTGTCCTCTCTGTCAGCTTGACTTGGAGGGCAGTTTCTCTTCCTCGGGGCAGCCCAGTGGCTATGGAGAAACGACGAAGTGTCTTTTGATACAGCGCTGTTCTTTCTAGCTCCGCCTTATTTCTGTGAAAACCTAAGTTCATCCGCTGGTCTTCGCTCCCTGCTCGGTCGTAATGGAAGTGGACGACCCCGCACGTCTGCCGGCGATGGCGGCGTCAGCGGCGGCCGCCTCCAGGAAGCGGATCGGTCAGCAGAGCGACACCGACAGCGAGGACACCCATGTCTACTCTCTCAGCAGTGAGGACACTTCCGATGACGACTTCCAGCTTGTGCAGAGCCGCAGAGCGAAGAGAAGGAACACCAGGACGTCCTCATCGTCAAGCACGCAAACAGTGAGACAGCCGCAGAGGCCGGACGCCAATACCATCATATTTGTGCCCCTGCTTCCCAACGTCAACATGAGGCTACTTAACAGGCAATCTGTGTCGATGTCACTGGAAGCCCTGGTGCCAAACGAAATATCGGACATTCGAATGAACACCCGAAAAAATCTTCTGGCGGTTGATGTCCAGCATGCGGCTGCTTTGACCACTCTACGCAGCGTAACGGACCTCGATGGCATTCAGGTGCGCTCTTACATCCCTCTGGGATCTGACGTAGTCACCGGTGTTATCTACGACGTAGACGTTGCTATCCTTAATAACGACTTGCCGATTCTTATCAAGCCAGCCAATGATGAGGTCATCGTTGATGTTAAGCGGCTAGGCAGTTCACGCTGCGTGAAAATAGCATTCAAGGGTAAATATATACCCTCGCATGTTAAGGTGGGACACTTCAGACATGCAGTGCGGCCTTTCATTGCGAAACCTCTTCAGTGCCGCAAATGCATGAAACTGGGACACGTGAGCAGCGTCTGCGAAAATCAGGCAGCATGCCCCCGCTGCGGAGAGCCCCATGCTGCAGATAAATGTGGCGCGACTGTAGTGAAGTGTTCCAACTGCGGAGGATCACATGAAGCTTCATCGAAGAAATGCCCACATATTAAGAAGGAAATGGCCATCTTGAAAGAGATGGCGAGAGATCATTCATCTCATCGCGAAGCCGCCGAAAAAATCAGGAAGCGACGTTCACGTCGCCGGCGCTCCTCAAGGAAGGCTCCTCAAGGAAGGCGCATGCCACTTCCTACAACACCACCTCCTCCTCCACCGCCCAGGCCAGACAATGTGGACAGGACCGCGAAGAGCAAGTCCACTGAGAAGACCACGTCTGCCGAATCTTGGCCGGCTCTACCGAAACGACAACATTCACCAACAGACACACAGCAAGCTTTCGCTGGACAACCCCCGACGTCTACTGTCGGCGATTTGTGCGACCACGACAGGCAGGTGGCTGATATGCTGCAATCGCTAATTAATACAATGCGCATTATACTGAACAAGCTGCAAACACCAGCAGCTCGAAGCGCTCTGCAAATACTGGATGCACTAAATCCAGTGCTTGCTAGCATCGTTTAAGCATCATGGCTCGATCAATAGTCCCCTTCCGCACTGAACTTAAAAGTGCGTCGATCTTTCAATGGAATGCCAGGGGTCTAAGGACCCGTATATCAGACTTTCGCCAATTCATTTTCACACATCGCTTCCCCATACTGGTCATTTGCGAACCAAATACATCAACTCCACTCAGACTGTCCGGTTATGAATCTTTCGTCTCGTCCACATGCGGTGCGAGCACGAAAGTGATAATCTACATCCGCACGGACTTAACATATGTCGCTAATGCGATAGAGCCTCATGACGACAACCAATATGTCTGCGTAAATGTCCAAAAGAAGAATGTGTCATTTACACTAATTGGAGCCTACATATCCCCAGCGGGTCACTTTGACGGTGAACGACTAAAGAAAATATTACAAATGAACAATGGCCCCTGGGTTATCACAGGTGATTTCAACGCGCATCACCAGCTATGGGGAAGCACTAAAATTGACTCCAAAGGCAGGAGCCTTGCCTCCTTTGCTGCCGACCATGATTTGTGCTGCGTGAATGACGGCAGCCCTACATTTCTGCGAGGCACGACCTACAGTAGCTGCTTGGATTTAACTTTGGTGTCAAGGCGCTTTGCCTCGAGCGTCCAATGGTTTACAGACATAGAAACACATGGAAGCGACCATATTCCAACATACATAAAGATTAGAGGAGTTGAGCAACGCTCCTCTACTGCCTTGCGTACAGTTGATTGGTCAAAATTTCAGAAGGATATGGATGACACATGTCAGGAAGGCCTCTCACACACTATCGAAGAAGCAATCGCAGAAGCATTGAAAACATCCATCTGCTCGCTTCCAAGGTCAACAAGGCGAACAGACTTGGACATGGAACTGGAGAGGCTGCGTGCAGCACGCCGACAAGCGGAGAGGAGGTATCGGCGCACGAAGTCCGTCTTGGATCTGAGGGCTTCACGACGCATACAAAAGAAAGTCCAGCGTCGCATGGATAAATTGGAAGATAAGAGATGGAAAGCATTCTGTCAGTCGCTTGATCCCCGCAAGTCGCTCTCGCACATATGGAGAACGGTTAGGGGTCTTCGCTCATCTCCGCATCAAAGGAAGCCCTTTGCTGCTCTGGCCCTCTACCAACTCCGCTCGGAACTTCAAGTGGCTGAAGAGTTCTGTGCACGGGTTGCTGGGTCCGTGGCCATCATTACTGACGTAGCATTGAATGACATCCCTGAGGCACGTGTACCAGAAATGAACGTGCTATTTTCACTCGAAGAACTCGATGCTGCGTTGGCGACCTGCCGGCGTTCTTCGTCACCAGGACCTGATGGCATCACGTATGCTGCCCTATGCCACCTTGGACATGACGCACGTGATGAGCTGCTCAACTACTACAATGAATCTTGGCAGAACGGCGCCGTTCCTAAACAATGGAAATTGAGCCGCTTGATCCCCATTCTGAAACCTGGAAAGTCTCCGCTTGAGATCTCATCATATCGTCCGATTGCGCTTTCGAGCTGCGTCGGCAAAGTGATGGAAAGAATGATTCTTGCTCGATTGGAATGGTACCTAGAACGATTCAACATCTATCCGGACGCCATGACAGGTTTTCGTCGAGGTCGCACGTCCATCGACAACGTCATTGACATCGTAACATGGGTCCAAAATCAAAAAAGCCTCAAGCGCCTATCTGCGGCACTTTTTCTGGATATAAAAGGAGCGTACGACAACGTCGCCCACGAGGCCATACTAAACTCACTTGAGGCTGTTGGAGTTGGTGGCCGGATGTATCAATGGATTCGGGACTATTTGACTGAGAGGCGTTTTTTCTTACAGACCGAAGACGGCCCAACTTCAGACCATTCCATCTGCCGTGGTGTGCCGCAGGGTGGAGTGTTGAGCCCTATTTTGTTCAACCTCGTCCTGGTAGGACTAGCGGATTACCTACCGCAGACAGTACATGTCTCAATATACGCCGACGACATTTGCATCTGGGCCTCTGCGGTGACTCGCCCTCAGCTAAGAGCCAGGCTTCAGCGGGCGGCAACCATGACGGCTTCTTATCTCCGAGAGCAAGGCCTCAGTGTGTCTACTGAAAAGTGCGCATTACTTGGTTTTACGCGGAAACAAATGTCATCGTATCCTGTTACGATCAATGGTCAAGCTGTACTCTATGTTAAGACGCATCGCTTTCTGGGCGTCATCATTGACCGCAACCTCTCATGGAGCCCTCACTGCGTCTATCTGAAGAAGAAGCTAGTCGCCATTGCTCAGGTTTTCCGATTTCTATGCGGGAAAAACTGGGGTACACCAGTCCATTCTATGTTGCAGCTGTACAGGGTTTTGTTTCTCGGACTCCTTCGTTACAGCCTACCAGTATTGTCAAATGCATGCAAGACGAACTTTCGCGCCTTGGAGAGCATACAAGGTCAAGCCCTACGCACGTGTTTAGGGCTGCCTAGGTGCACCTCAACAGCAGCGACAATCGCCATCGCAGGAGACCATACAATCCAGACACATGTAGCTGTCGACTCTCTCAGAGCGCACATTCGCCATCTGTCAAGGATCCCCGACCATCATTTGGCCTCCCTACCAGCCGAGAGACCTCAAGCGACCTTTTCACGAGTTATTAGCGCTCATCATGAGTACATACCGGCATCATTTACACCGGCGGCGAAGCCTTCCTCTCCCCTGTGGTGCCTGCGACAGCCTCAAGTGAATTTTGCTATTCCTGGAATTACAAAAAAGTCCAATCATCCATCGCCGGCTCTGAAGCAACTTACACTCATATTACTGCACCAGACGTATCATGACCGCATACATATATATACCGATGGTTCCACCTCACCTACCAGCTCAACTGCCGCATTCGTCGTTCCAGCCAAGAACGTTACAGTTAAATTCAAATTGTCGCACACGACTACATCTACATCGGCAGAACTTGCAGCTCTCCATGCCGCTATGATGTACATCACCGAAGAGCCTACAGAGAAATGGGTCGTATTTTGTGACTCAAAGGCAGCCCTTCACAGCATCAAGTCCGTATTACGTCCCAGAACTTACGAGCAAATGACATCTGAAATCAGGGAACTGCACCACCATGCTCTGGAAAGTGGACACCACATTATATTTCAGTGGATTCCTGCTCACTGTGGCATCGTCGGCAACAACCTAGCTGACAAGGCTGCCCGGTGTGCTCACGAAGATACCAAGAGTCGTCCAACACCTTTGGCGAGGTCGGACGCTGCCAGAGAACTTCGCCAACTTGCGCGTAAGAAGTCCCAAGATCTCTGGATTTCAAGTGGCCTAAATTGCAGATTACGTAAACTTGACCCCACGCTACGGCTACAACTGCCATCTAGCCTTCCCCGCGGCGAAGCAACCTTGTTGTGTCGCTTGTGGCTGGGAGTGGCGTTCACGAACGCATACTCCTACCGTATGGGAATGGCCGAGAGCCCGATGTGCGACTCCTGTGGGTGCGAGGAGACCATCGAGCACCTATTGTGTAGCTGCCCTCGCTACGATGTCCAACGCCTCTCTCTGCGGGCAACTTTACGCAGACTGGACTCGAGATGTTTCACCGAGTCAAAGATACTCGGACCGTGGCCACACCCGTCACTAGCTCGAAAAGCGATTCGTGCACTAGTGCGGTACTTGAAGTGCACGGGCTTAACAGACCGTTTATAGTGTCCTTGTGTATGGTGTCGCTCCCACACGTACTCAGTGCTTTCTCTCTCCCTTTCTTCCTCTTTCTATTCCCCTTTCCCCCACCCCCAGTGTAGGGTAGCAAACCGGATGCTGTTCTGGTTGACCTCCCTGCCTTTCCTACCCTTGTTTTCTCTCTCTCTCTCTCTTCCTCGGGCCGGTTCCGGCCGAAGTAGTCACGTCGCGTCGGCGTCTCTACCGGCTCCACTTCCATTGCTGTGGCAATAAAAGCGTAGTCTCCCAGTAAAAGATGAAAAAAAAAAAATACTGCAGCGCGAAGGAACAGTGGTATCTGATGGTGATGATATTGACGGCCTCATTATCACTTATACGCACACTGGAGGATTGGCCAGGAATTACGTGCTGAAAAATTCACTTAATCTTTTGAAGTGTTACATATTCGATTTAAGAAATGAAAAATGACAACATACAAAAACAAATAAATAACGAAAGAACATTTAAAAAGTTATTAGTTTAGTTGATGGTATGTAACCGCAAACTGCATCAAACACGTCTCTGTGGCTGATACCTATGACTGATGCACCGAAAGATAGCATTACTATGATGATAAGGTTAACCCTAATTTAGCAATCGGAACTTGAAGTCTTTTTCTTAAAGATTTGTATCGGCGACGTAACAAAACATAGTGATCCAGGGATTCTGTTTCTTGACAGTATGGACACAGAGGCGATAGCGTCAGACCAGTCCTGTGTTAATGTAGGTTTAATGGAGCGACACGGCAGCGTAATCTGGTGATCACTACCTCTCATTTTCTATATGGACACCACTAGATTTTCCAGGAAAATTTTAGGTGATGGAATTCTGTCCATGTTATTATTGATTCAGTGACATCTCCATGAATTGAATATTTTTGATATCCAATTGCTTCTATGTGTGTCACTACCAGAGGAACCGGCATTATAGGTCCACTCAGGGATACTCGCGCTAATGAGTCTGCCATTTCATGTAAATGTAATCCACGGTAACCGGGTACCCGTAATACATTTAGAAAAATTCAACTGTGGAGGAACTAATTTTAGAAACGTCATTAGAGTTGACGAATTGGATGAAGCTGTAAGCGAAGCGGAGGCAGACAGAGAATCTGTTATAGTAACCGCACTTATTGCGTTTGAAGGGAGAATCACTTCGTCGTCCTCTCCAATTTCCCTGTGGCTTCGCATTGCAACGCGGCTACACACGAGAATGCAGCAGGTGCTCAGTTTTGTATACAAGCATGCACCAGACAACCTGTGCGCTAACAGATGCGTTTTTAATTACGAAACACAAAGCCGCATGCATCAGCCAGGAATCACTAACCTTACATGACGCGAAATGTTTCTACAATACTCCTACAGACATATACTACTGGCCGCGCTGACCTGGTAGGGCGTCAATGTTCGACAGGCCAACAATTGCCGGAGGGACCCGGTCGAGCGCCCACGCACGAGGAGACGCCTAAGGTGCACGTTATGCGCTCCCGTTTCTCAGCAGACGCGCAAGAGTCAGCAAGCGCCCGCCTGGCGTCTCCTGTCGAGCAATTCATCGAGCAACGCCGCCACGTCAGCTTCGTGAGACGAAAAACTGTAAGCGCGCTGTGCCAGCACAAACACTGTCTAGGGACGCTTCGCATTGTTATTGCATGCCCAAATGCGGTGAGTTCGGGTAATACGCCTATTTTTTTACGTTAGAATATATGTTTGTGTGCCGTGCTTCTCGCTGTTTCTTGCTGCCTTCGGAGGCGCTTCTTACTCCAGGCCATTAGGCCAGCTCTCCGAACCCAACCATAACACCCGCGGGTATTTCCGGACCTGCTTACAGCACAAGCACTTTTTCGTATAGTGTCCTCGCTGGTCTAGAATGGAACCACCAAAGCAAAGTAAACGCACTTTGTTGTTGCCCCTAACGCAAGTTTCACCAGTGTTTCTTTTGCTGGCTTCAGCACATCTGAAAGTTTCACTTCTTTGGGCAGAACACTAGATGGCTGAATTGTGCCACTTATAAAACTTGAGGCATGTTTGCTAGGCTATTTGCGCATGAACAGTCGGATATGGCTCACCCTGCATGGATATAAAAATTATGTGAATTTTTTGTTTTTTGTTTTTATGGCCCTTTTTACAGGAGCAGTGATATTCACGCAAGAAAGTAGCGGTGAAGTTGTTCGCAGCAAGATCTATAAAGTCGACCAGAGAGCCACCCAATTACGTAAGTAAATCTATACGCAAAATATTCATTCTGTAAACTGGCGCCGTGAAGAGAGAGAGAGAGAGAGAAGACAGGAAAGGCAGGGAGGTTAACCAGACGCACGTCCGGTTTGCTACCCTGGACTGGGGGAAGGCGGTATGGGGATGAAGAGAGAGAGAGAGAACAGTTTCGCGCACAGTGGAAGGTTCGCACCGAGTCTACACATAGTTCCCAGGACCTGTCGACTTGAGATATTTCAAGAGCGCTTTCGTGGCCTTTTGTGCCATCAACGCGAACGGCCAGGGTCCAAGGATCTTCATTACGGAAAATGATCTAGAGTCCAGCTCGTTCAGTGCTGTCCGGAGAACTTCGCGCTCGACGTCGTATTGGGGACAGATACATCGGATGTGGTCAATCGCTTCTGTGATTCCGCAAGAATCACACATGGGTGTATCCCCCATTCCAATGCGCAACTTCGTAAATGCCAACCCTAGCCAGAGGCCTCATAGCGGGAAATTTTTGATGGCACTTGTAGTTTCAAGGATGGATCCAGCCTATGAAGATGACACTTCGGGATATTGGGAGAAGACCATTATTTGTGCGTCAAATAGATCAAAGTTTGCGTTCATTACAGAAGGCGATATTCTTTTCCCTTGGACGTGGTGTACATCAGTGAAACTTCTCTTCACTGCGCTGTCCTGCAGCGTCGGACCAGTTCCAATTACCTTATCAAGAACCGACGCTGCAAGACAGCGCAGTGAAGAGAAGTATTACTGATGTAAAACACGTAATAGTGTAGGAAAAAAAATGTCTCCTTCTGTAATGAACGCAAACTTTGATCGATTGCATCACGCGTACCACTTATGGACCGATTTTCTGCACAGGTTTCGGCTGGCGCGAGCAGTTTACGCCACGTCATGATGAAATTGCGGAGGTCTTCTATTGCGTCAGTGCTATAGAAGGTCTCGACGCAGACTGCCGACGTTCATGATCATCGGAATGCGGAGAGTCTGGCTCTATAGGAGCGCCAGAAGAATTACAAACCGGGAAACCGTGCTGCTACAGAAGCATAGATTAACAATAGCTCAACATGGGATGCCTTAGCGTGGAGCCAACGTTTCGTCGAAGAAACTTGGCCGCGAAGACAAATCGTTTTGTCGAAAGTCTTCTCTTGACGACTTGTATCAGAAGACGGAGCCAGGGTTTGAGGAGTCCCCTCGCCGAGGAGCTTGCCTCGCCAAATTGCCTCGAAGCAAAGACCAAGTGCTTTGACTTGGAGGCTGCTCTTCGAACACACGTTGTCTTCTTTGAACGACGGCTCTATGCAGCTCAATTCTAAGAGTACCTAGTTCACCCGCTGTCTCTTAATTCAAGCATCCATCGTAATGTGACCCCTTCGTCGTCTTTTCACTGCTGGTGCAACGCTTGTACTGGGGAGCGTTTTCATTTGTGGAGTAAGGTGCTCAGAACAAAATATCACACTATACATATTTGAATACAAATATCCTTTGCTTACATAAATACGTAAACATCATGGCTGAACAGCCGGTGCGCGGGGACTATCTAATGAACGGTACGATGCCATAAATGACAAGTTGTAGTACGCATTCTCTTGTTCATATACTCAGTGATAAACGCTAAGCATGAACTCCTAAGAGAGCTACCTAATATTTCAGTTTCAGTTACGAAGAGAGTTCCTGTAAGCGAAATTGTATCGCGTCTGTTGAAACAGCTTGTAAGCGGAATGAACAAACAGCAAACGTGACACAGAAAACGTGTTCTTCGAAGATGCGCCAAATATTAGGTCCGTTAGGTTAAATTGCTATATTGCAGTGCTAGTTTACAGTTCACAGTGATTATATTGCAAGCCCACCGTATTCTTACCGCCTTGAGATGCTTCATTAGATACGTACATTCCATAGACTTCCCCAGAGTCTCTACGAGGCACTTGGGGAAGTATGAACTATGAGAAAAATGAGGTTTTTATTGTTCTGAAGTTTGGGTGTCAAAGAATAGACAGAAAGATCACTCGGGAGAATGAAAACGAAGTCCTTCGTTATGTCGACTAATATAGGAAAATTCACTATTTATATGAGTGAAAGCTTGTACGCTTCCACGTGGCATGTGTACTGAGAGGCAAAAAAGAAAGGAAGATTACGAAAAGCACTCCACAAATATGTTTCATCATATCGGTGACGCTTTTGCTGCGAAAAAATAGAGCCTGAGCTTACGTACGAGAAGCTTTTGATTCGCCAGCACTTCTATTTTCGTCTGGCTTATTCTTTTTACGGGTTACAAACATGACAGCAGCACTCGTCAAAGAGAATATAGTGGGGATGCAGTTCAGTTACCAGTTGTGGGGGAATTTGACTATTTCGAGCTGGAACAGCGGATATTACATCCGTTTGCTTTTAGCTTACCTGTATACCTGCTAGATTGACCACATAATGTTGAACCATGGCCCAGCTTTCAAACCCAATTTAGTAATATATTTCTCCAGAAAACTGTTTCATGATGATTTGAGAAATGCCAAATTACTGTTACATATTCGAGTGCATCAGGACTTATTTCCGATATGAGAGCTTTTCAATCTGCAATTCAGCAATAGTACGCCAATAAGCTTAGAATAAGCTGGAAGGTGGCATCAAACTTTATAATTTTTACATTTCCTATACGCCGCACAGGAAGACAAAGCTCCACAAATTAATTTCTATTCGTTTTTGCTGCTAGGTGCACTTTCATGCCATTTTTTGAACAAAACGTTCATTACTCGCTTTCTGTAGGTTTATTGCCCAAACTGTTAAAACGCAAGTACGTCCTCTCTGTCTACAACTTAGCACCCTTCTGACTTGCTGGTCCGGGCCCGATTTATATATTGCATGCGTGCAAGCAGAGATGCATCCGAAGGCGGGAATGTTACCAATGCCAGGGACTTACAGGTTGGCTTCGCCTGATTGATGGGGGTTGTGGATCATGTATCGCAGCACTTGCTAGTGTCGGCGCGAAGTCAAGCCGAGATGGCTCGTTACTCGGCAAGGTCCTCTATCTCCCGAAGTTTTCGAGACACGTGGCTGTCCAGAAAAAAAAAAAAGAAGAATCGTGAGCAGAGATGACGCTGCAATGACGCTGAGCACTCAGAGGCGAAGGATGCAAGAACACATGGAACGAACCAAGGTACCAGCAGCACAGGTATAATGAGCATAGCTTGAAGACGCGTGCTTATACAGACACACACACAAAAAAAAAAGAAAAAAGAAAATCATGGATAAGCCTTAGTGATGATGTTTTCTTTAGGATTTTCGAGGACGGTCTATCCGTCCTTGATCTTTTTTTTTTTTTTAGCCCGATGTAGACGGTTCACATGGGATCTCAAATTTCGTTCGCTGGAGACGTCCTGTATAGCGGCCGCGATTTATAAAGGCTGAAATGTCATGCTACGGCGTGATCGGAGGTGCGCACTGCTCTATCATTAAAATAATCAGATTTTCCTTTCAACGGAGCTTAGAAGTTAGAAGCACGATGGTGAGCCAAAATTACTGTTGACGTCAAGGCACGCATCTACGAAAAGGAAAAAAAGGACATATGCGTTTCTGGTGATCTGCGCACTCCTGTAAGATGTCGTATGGTCTGGCTTCATTTTTGGACAATTGCGCAGAATGTCCGTGAACGCTGCTGGTTTCCCTTAAAATGAGCTGAGGAGGCTTAAGCTTCTGTAGTGGCAGATGCCTTTAGCGCTTATCGAATAACATTACTAAAGACCACCGTTGTTGCTACGACAGTGTACCATACATACATTGAACTCACATTTCGTAGAACGGAGCCTATACGCCTGTTTCATTACACAATATGTTACAATGCCTATTTCGGGAAAATAGGCGTATAACAATTGCTTGCGCACTCCAAGCTCTACCAAAAATTGAGCGCTCAGTGTATGTCGCTGAGGTAGACTGGGTGACTTTGCGAGGAGCAAATTATCTAATCTTTTCTTCAGGTGTCTAAGGGGGCATTTCTTACAATATAAGGAAAGGCATTTATAAATATATGGTAAAATTATTTAGCTTTCTTGAATGCTGAAATAAAAACGCCAGCTGTTGTAGCTGTGGAAAAAGTATTTGAAAAAGATGAGGCGTGCAACCTCCTCCCCCTTCGTATTGAGAACGCTTAAGGTAAAGATTTGTCGGTTAAATTTTGTGTAACTGATGCTATACTTGGCGAAAATGGGCTCATATGCCATTTACATACATGAAAAAAAGTTGCCGCCATCATTATAAAATCAATTCGTCTTTTGTTTCCCTCTCACAACTTTTACTAAATAACTATTGCACTTGAGCAAAATAATTAAACGTGTGAGGCACCATTATAAATATATACTCTAAAGCTTCTTGTGTTTTACGACCACACTTTCGTCTGCGACATTTCATCAAGAAGATTGCACAGTACTTAGGAACCAAGCCACACACGGATATGTGCGCGCTGCCATGTTCATTAGAATACCGCTTACCTTTAGGCCGTAATGTTGAAAAAAGCGTGAAAGCCGTTCCAGCTTCGAAGCGGGATGACACAGAACAAGCGGCACAGAACCAAGCAGAGCAGAAAATAATCTTTCATTTAGTATCGCCGCCAAGTACTCGATACAAAATATCTTCGCTTCTGTGATAGAAAAAATAAAATATAAATAAAATAAAAAATTAAATCCAGGGCAAATAGGGACGAAAACAGCGCTGAGCGATGTTAAAGTTCTTGCTTCGTCGGTTGGTCGTCTACGTGATCTTTTTCTGTAAGATTCGGCTGTATCAGCTTTTTTGCCACAAGCCTTTCGGTAGGTTACTATCTTTGAAGTTTCTTCCAGTCTGTTTCACATAATCACACGCATACACGCACGCAGGCACTCTCACAAAGCCACCTTTCAAGCCTCGTCAAATGCGAAATGTCTTCAAGCTCCGTTCGTCCTTGCAATACAGATATACAGAAATACAGACAGAAACAGAATACAGTGTAAGATATCCCAGTGCTGCCGCCCTTCCTTGCGACAGTTCTCCCCCTCACCCCCCCCCCCTCTTTTTTTGCCGAGTGCTTTTCAGTCGTGTACGTTTTTTCTTTGCCTTCTTTGTCAGTCTGGAGCTGCCCTCTTCTTCTTTTCAAACTAGCGGAACACCGACGTGCCTACCCAAGAAGTATCGACAATAGCATCGCCACAGGCTTGGCTTCGATAACACAGAGGATAACTGTAACGGGCAAAGGAACAAAAATGGAACAATGTGATCAGCCGACATTTTACTGAAAGTGCCAACAGGAATTGATACATGGCTCGCGCCCTTGGCGGGCTGCCCTTGTGTGTCACTTTTATCTTTCGCTCATCTCCTCAGACTTCATGCCAGGCTTCCACACACAGCTTTTATATTTTAGCGTGTTGTATTTTAAACGCATGACCTTCCTGCAAAAAAAAAAAAAGGAAAATTCAGTCATTGAAAAGATACGGGTGCGTTCTCTCTCATCTTGTCCAAGCTAGATCGTTCAAGAGTGCGCTTCATTTCGGCGTGCTCACGTTATTTACCTTAACTTTCATGTTTTTTTCTTTAAGGGTGGCGAGCAATGCCTTTCCAGGATTTCTCTTCATACAGCATTGCTACAGATTTACGTAAAGATGTATGATTACAATCCTGGGAAGTTTAAAGATATAATAAAGTAGAAAGCAAGAACGACCAGCACCGATGAACACAAAAATCGCTTACTGCAAATAACCTAATTGCGAATCCAAGTTTATTTAGCTTTCAATTCTGCCTCATTGCTTTACGCAGATAAGCGCAGGAACGGAGCGCTTGTGAGACTGAATACTCGAGCCGCGATGTACTTTGAACGTGCCCTAGAAAGAAAGACAGTCCGCTGAGATATACTTACGGATGTGAAGTTGAGCACTGAAAAATGTAGACTGTGAACGATGGCTCACGGACGGGCAACACATTTCATGAGGCGTTGTTGTAGTATCTGCAATACGGGCTTGCATGATTACAACTACTATATCCACCACCCGAGTGCAGGGTAGCAAACCAGAAAATCGCCTAGGGTTAACCTCCCTGCCTTCCCCCCCCCCTCTCTCCATGCTTACATTTAATTTTTTTTTCGTACATTATACCACCCGGCAACCCAGGTAGAAAGTAAAAAAAAAAAAGAAAGAAAGAACGAAGCACAGTGCCAGCCTTCCTTTTACTAGTCAGAAATTGGGTGAGACGAATTATTTGGCAATACACCTTATAGGGTAATGTGAAGCTGCAATGTGACCACCACATGTCTTTCAAATTTCAGCCAGTCTGCGTGGCAACGTCCTTGCTTCTTTAAAGGACAAGTACAGTACCTACTGGTCGACGTTTCTGAGCAGGTTCGTTGAATAATACACGCCCTTGTTATTGTGTTCGTTCACGACGAAACTACGCAGCGTGACGCTATCCTAAAATTTTTGACAGTGTGCCAACTGGTACGTGCATTATGGATAGACATTGTCTGACTGGCGACTGTGACCGCTAGATGCGAGCCTACTGCTAAGTATTTGGGTGCATCAGGTGAACTCACCGTAATTATTATCATATTAAACATTCACCGGAAGACAAATGTCTCTTGAAAGACCCTCTAACTACGTTTCTCCTGCGCTCGCTGAGTCCATCTCCAGCTTCGCCTTTAACTCAGTCTCTCTAGTACGCATATTTGCTGAAAGCATCAATCTGGGCTAATCTCCGCTGTCATCGACCGTGTTTCTTTTCCTTTCGCGTCATGCCGGCCAATATAATGATACACGTGAAACCAGCAACACAAAAACCGTCGAAGTGGCCTTGCGCAAAAGAAGAGCAGCTTTTACAAAAGAAAACACTATCGCAACAAACTTTCGATTCCGTCTATATTTTTTTAGACTGACAAATACGCTGGACTCGTAATTTATCAGTACTATATATCATATACTTCGATTTTCATCTATAGAGCTGTGCTCTAACACGGGGTGAACTCAGTACCGAGGCAAAGCATGTGGAGACGCCTCACGTAAAGAAGCGGATTGTTCAAGTAGAAACCGTATCTCCGGATGTTTCTGTTTGGGCGCGAATCAATACCGCCTTGGACTTGTAATTCATAACCTCTGTTGTTGATATACCTAAATTTTCAATGCATGAACTATGGTAGTACACAAACATTACCCCCAGCTAACTGAAAGTCACCATCGCACAAATACACATGCAGTCATAGTGTCTGACGCCGTTTCATTAAGTTAACGAATGGAGCACCGGGCTAGCCTTTCACACGGAGAGCCTTGCTGCCCGTTTTCTGATACATAGTTTGAGTTCCACAACGCAAACGTGCACGCTTCAACGAAGAAGAGAAGGACAAAACTTGTCTAATGCAGAGTAATATTTGTTGATCACACAAATGAAATTGTCATTTAAATGTTGAAGCGCTTCGCCGCCTCGGCAGGACTAGGGAAAACAATCGACAGTCGCTCTCGCTCGTCGCAGCCGCGCCATCGCTGCTAGTGCTCCGCATTCTGTGGCACGATTTCAAAAATTTCGCGCTGCTTTTGGCACTCTCTGGAAAACGATTAATCGAGCTGGTTTGATTGATCAAATCGATTACATGAAAGGTAGAGATCGATGACGATTAATCGTTTTGCAGCATACTTTTATTCCAATAATCGATTAATCGTTCTTCAATAGTACCATCACCAATACTCAGTTATACAAGATGGCCCGATGGTTGGTTTCGAACACGATTACCTCAGCACGGCAGCTCGATGCGATACCCGTTATGTCACGAGTTACCCGGTGACCCAGTTAGGCGTGAAAACGGTTAAGTGCAAAGATACGCAGGTAGAAACAAACATACACTCATAGGTACAAATATAGACAGATAGCCCCTGGAGAGTGCGCGAAGTACCTTAAGAATGCTAGGTCATTAAATGTTGGCTGTCAAAAATAATATCATGATCTTGCCAGCGGGAGAATGCGACTGTCACAGTAAATGAGTTCAGTGCCGGAGGAATTGCTGAGCTCTGCTGTCCTTTTTCTTCCGTCATCCTCGGTGCCGGGTGGCAAAGCAGGTGCCACCTGGTTAAACACACTTCCTTTCCTTTTCTAATTTTTGGTTTGTATCGCGCAAAACCTTGTATTAAACAATAAAATCACTTGTTTTGCCGATGGTACCCAGTGACCATGAGCCCAATTTTTTCAGGCCATTTTGTGAAGCGAAGGAGGTCGTGGCTTGAAAAAAAAAAAAAAAAAAAAAAGAAGCCTGGAATGGGTCTAGTCTAAGATAAGGCTTCACGATCTTGTTGTTGCTGTTGGTGCCATTTACCGTGCTCCTCACACTGACAGTGATGCCTTGAGTGAAATGAATGATTATATCCACGAAAACAGACTTAACTGCTGTAAGTTGATTATTTGTGGTGATTGTAATGTGCCTGGGATAGACTGGCTATCACTCTCTCCAACTGGCCGTGCATGATAAGGCATTGTGCGATTCGCTCATTAGCAGAGCATATCTTTTGAAATTGATTCGAACCGTAACCACGCCCATCCGCGAAGCCTCTATCCTGGACCTCATATTCATAGACGCACAACTAGCACAATATGGTTATAGCTACAGTGTCTTCGATGAACTGTCGGATCACAAAGCTGCTTTGATTACGCTTAATGTCGCATGCATGCCTGAGAAGCCATCCTATAAAAACGTTCTTGATGTTTCTCGTGCCAACGACGACTATATTATTGACATGCTTGCTTCATCGTTTGACTACTTCTTATCATGTAGTGATTATTGCGATGTTGACAGACTACTGGCAATGTTTCGTGGCACATTAGAGCATTGCATACATCATTACGTGCCCTACAGGTGTATAAACCGTAACGGTCGAAAACGTTGGTACACGCAAGACATAATCCAGCTCATTCGCCGCATTAACAGGCACCGGAAGCCCCGTAACTTTCCTTCTCACGACAGGACCTGCCTACTGACGTGTCTAAACGCTACACTAAATGCTAAAATCACCGAGGCGAAACATTTTTACTTCAACCATACTCTCTCACTTTCATGAAAAAAGATCCAGCCAATTTGTGGAAAGCAGGTGTTCCTCAGGATCAGAAACCCTCTTCATTTATTCTCAATAGTGTGCCTTGCTCTGATTTTTCAACCATTTCTCAGGCCGTCAGTGATCACTTCAAGTCGGGTTTCACTTTGGACGACGGAGCCATCCCCCTCTTAATACTACCGCAATATTATCCCCCTTCCCAACCATAGAGATAGTAGCTTGAGGTGTGCACAACCTATTGCTAAATTTAGACACAACAAAAGCAAAGGTTCGGATGGTATCCGAAATATTTTCTTCAAACATTATTCCGAATGGAGCCCGCGATACCTAACAGTAGTTTTTAAGCAGTAATTGGAAACATCAACTGAACCTCTACTCTGGAAAAACGCTCGAATAATTCCAGTTCATAAGGACGGCGACAGGCATATCATAACAAACTACAGGTCAATATCCTTGATAGCTTCCTGCTGTAAATTCACAAATATATCGGGGAGTACTTAAACGAACATAACTCTCTACCTTAGCCACAACACGGCTTCCGGTCAGGCTTTTCTACCGAATCGCAACTACCGAATCGCAACATTGCTTCGGCATTAAATTTAAAAGCACAGATAGATGCAATATTTATAGACTATTCAAAAGCATTTGATACGATATGCCGCAATAAGCTCCTCTATAAACTCGGATTAGTCATTAAACAAGACAAGCTCCTTGCCTGGTTAACTGATTATTTACGTTCAAGATCTCAGTACGTTGATTTTAATCATTCACAGTCGGCCACAGTCGGCCACTTCGGGGGTTCGACGAGGCTCGGTCCTGGAACCACTCTTGTTTCTTATTTATATTAATGATGTTGTTGAGCCCATTGCTGACTCTTCCAATAAAATAAGATTATACGCCGATGATTGCGTGCTTCATACAAGTGTATCTAACCAAAGTGATCAACAGAAACTAAATGAGGTGTTTTCACTCTTCTGTGACTGGAGCGGGAAATGGCAGATGGCTATTAATTTTAAGAAAACTGTATCGATAACTTTTACAAATAAGAAACAACCTCTAAGCTTTACATATGGTTATAACTGTAATATGCTGGCCGGTACTAATGAATATAAATACCTAGGCGTAACCTTCACGGCTAATTTGAAATTGCACAGCCACATAGACATAATTTGCGTGAAAGCACGGTTAAAGTTCGGGTACTTAAGGCGAATCCTTAAGAGTGTACCTAAGGAATGCAGACTGACCGCCTAGAAAAGCTTGGTAAGAGCAAAACTTGAATGCGCGTCCACTGCCTTCTGGTCCCCTCATCTAGTATGTGATGTACATAAAATGGAATCAGTGCAAAAGAAAGCCGTTCGATTTATTTTGTTACTGTCACCACCAGCAATCAGTCGTAAGCGCGAGCGCATTATTCTCCTGGACAAAATAGTTAATCAACAATCCCACATTATATCCCCCACGGTTTTCACAAGTTGTACAACACCCCGTACCAGGCGGACCCACCCCTTGAACGTTGTTCCCCTTAAACCATCCCTGGATTGTTTTAGGTTTTGCTTATTCCCCCCCACCACGGAACTTTGGAAGAGCCTTGAAGCGTCTTTGCGTGAATTGCCTCTTGATCAATTTATTCAGCTACCCAATTACGTATGTTAATCTTTCTTTGTTTTCAACAATTATGTGCCCACTCCTGCTATGTCTTGCTTATGTAAGATGGTAAATAAACAAATCGTGCTAGCCCGATGGTTAGCAGGAAACAGTCACATCACTCATGAGTGTTTTATTCACATACGTGAAAATTGCGTTATTTGTCATCTCTGATGTGGTTTTCTGGGTGACCTTATACGGAATTACTTATTGGGGAAGGCATCGGCATCTGCCGCGTTTTTTAGCTTTGGAAGCTTTTTGGGATCATTCAAACGATTGTGTTAGAGTAATTCAACATTTGGGTAAACTTTGCGAGGACGGGACAAGAAAGGAAACAACGAACTGCTCTCGTGTTTGTTTCCTTTGTCGTCGCATCTTCGCGCGATTCATCCAAAAGTTAATATGGACCAACAAGGCCAGCTAAATAACCCTTCTTCTGTCTTCAAATGCCATATTAAAATCAATCGTGTTACTCTGTTTGGGTTGTACAGACATTAGCTCAATATTTATATTTGTATCATCTTTGTAGACATCCTGGATTTATTTTAGGGTGTCTTCCACCATGGTAGAAGCAATCTAGAGGGAATCCCTTAAATGTTTCATCCTTGTTGTCGTGAAGCAATAACGATCCCATTTTCTGACACACCCTGCATGTATCGGGTTCTGTAGAAGACAAAGCGGTCTTCTAACGAATCGAGTCGAGTGACCTGGTGAACTCAGAAGACGACAGCAGGTACTGACTCACATATAGCGTATGAAGGGTGAACGTCATTAAAAGAAACAACTTTATAACATACACGAAGCACGAAAGCTCTATGGTCACAACCTAACCGGCTCAAGATAGCTTCTGCAATCTGACAGAAGCCCGAATGCGTTGAGCGTGCAAACGAGTTCCACGAAGACAGCCGCACGTCGCACACGTTCGAGGCAGCAGAAAAGTGTCCTGCGCCACAGAAACCTAGCGGTTAGGCCTGGTCGCGCACTTCACAGCCCACGAGCGTGGGAAGCTCTGTCGTCAACACTGCGTGTGTGGCTGTGGGCGCGCTAGGCTGAAACCTTAGGAGGGAGGTTATTGACCCGGTTTGCCTTCCTATAGGCATCGCCAGAAGGTGGATTCTCGTACGCGGTATGTTTAGTTTCGTCACACGTCAGACGTGTAAACAGTTACCGTTCTTTCTCTATGCATGCCCGAGGGCAACGCGTACGTTGAAGGGAAACTTTCGACACACATTGTTTATCACCGCGCAGGTAAATGCACCTAGGAGACGAAACAAAAACGGAAAAACGCAAACACGAACCCTTCCAGGATATCTTCGCGCATCTATATTAACGTTTAAGAGGAGCATTGACCGCGAGGAAATTATCCTCCGACGATTCTATTATTATAAGGCGCTGCAGTCGTTTTCCTTGTGTCCAGCGTCAGTCGTACTACAGGAATAATAAAGAATGTGAGCGCAATGGCTTTGAATTTTCGTACCCCTGGTGCTGCTAGGTTACTGCTGGTCGTGAATAGTGTATGCAACCGACCTCAGCGCCAGCTGCTTAGTAGAACTGAAAAGTGGGCTTGTCGTTATATATTTTCGCGTAGTGTTCATACACGTAGAAATGTATACGTTCTTAGACTATATACGTAATATTCATGCATGTGTGCTCCTGTGAAAAAGCTTCGCAGTGACGAGTAGGTTACTTTCCGGCCTCGGTCGTCTCCTTCATCGCGTTAATCATAATCAGCCAGCTGCACGAATCGCCCGCGCAATGGTTTATGTATGTGGAATGGGTACAGCAACCATTTCGCCTGGCTAGGATTAGGTGCTATATTTCTCCTGCGAACGCACAGCAACGTGCCGGCCACATTTCTAGCGTGGACAGCGCTCACTTGATGACGTCATTACAGACACAAACATCCAATGCACTCGCTAGGTGGGATGTTAAAAACTCTTGGAAATCCTTAACCTCACATAGTAAGCTTGGGTACACCATAAAGTGTCATAGAAAAAAAAGAACGTCGCATTTGCATTCTTTTACTAGTGGTGCTTCAACAGTACATGCGACGAAGGGACAGAGCATGGAAAGCACGGGAACACAATTAGGTTTTTTCTTAAGCACGGAAAACATCAGGATCCGCTTGAGGTAAATGTCAGCGTGCCTCATACGAAAGATCGGCGCCCATGAAAATAAAAGGCGGTTCTTCAAACAATTTTCAGACACAGACGTCCCACCCACTAGCCACGGCAAGCGGCCAATTAAATTTCTCTTTATGATATAAAGGCTCGGTAAGATATGCACTACAAAGTGGTACTAATGAAGAACATGTTTGTCTCTAAAGACAAAAAAAAAAACATACGCACGCACAAAAAAAAAAAAAAGAAGATTGACGACGCGTTCGGGTGCTTGCAAATGATTGAGTGAAGACTACTAAATAAGTAAACAAATAAATGCAGCTGAAACTCCATTTACCGAAGTAGTGACCGCGCTCGAATTATTTCGTTAAAACGGGGAGGTCGGAAAATCGAGTCAGGGATATTTCGGTTATTCCAAATTTAAAATTGTAACGTAGGGACACCCAAAACGTACCGCAGCATTGTATTTGCAGTTAACTTACGCCTGCGCGTGTAAAACGTCCGCGAGGGTGGCCCAACTAGCGCCACCCCTGGCGCCATCCGGTACGTAAAAACATTAGTGACAGCTGAGTCCGTTGTTCCGTGCATGGGTGCGGCGCGCAACCTCCTCAAAATAAAGCTAGCGCCGTGACCAGGGCGTCTAGTTGTTTTAACGCAATAGCGTTAGAGTGCACGCTCAAAGAAAGACCCGTCTGCGTCAAATAGCGGCAAGAACTTTTTTTAACTCATTTATTTCTGGAAGAACTTCGTTAAATCGTGTTTAATGCAGGCTAGTTTCTTTAATTCGGTTTGATGACAACATTGAACCTTATGAATACTTGCCGAGGAATGGAAGTTTCTTCGTTAGATCGGGAACATCGTAAAATAAATAAATAAATAAATAAATAAATAAATAAATAAATAAATAAATAAATAAATTAATTAATTAATAAATAATCATTTCAGACGCGCGGACAAATGAAAAAAAAGGAAGGTATACTTAATGGCACATCTATCTTCCTAATAAGACGAACGTTAAAGCGTTCTTTCTAATAAAAGCTTGTGGTTAGAAAATTTCTTTATTAATGAGGCAGTTTATGCCAAAAATCCCGGCTAAGAGAGGCACCGTAGAGGGAGAACTCAACGATAACTATGACAACGTAGTTTCCAGTGGTTCACGGTGATGGGATTCTGGACGGAGGTAAATGAAATAATAGGCTAATGTACTTTAAGACAGCCCCATTCATTCAGCGTATATACTTTAAAATTGATGTACTTTCACTACAGCTCATTCTGCCATTCCAGCTCTATGTGTTCGACGCTACCCTGTTTGCCCTGCGATGAAGGATGCCGTGCGTGGAGCACATATTTAACACGGATGAACCATAAGCTAGTGTTTCACATGTTTTGTTTCAGTAGTATATGGTTGCAGTGTTACGTGTGTGGTGTTGGTGAATGCGACAAGTTTGGCGTAGAACCAGCGCTAAAAGAGACCACGGACAACCACACTGAAATCTGCCGTATTCATTATACATTTTGCTGGTTATGAAAAACGAGACCGAAGTCATTATCATTATTATTTTTTGCCGTCCAGGCAATTCGACAAGGTCGCAGAGGCAACCTTGTGTAGCCAATGTTTCACACAGAGTAAGGAAAAAAAAAAGACAACCATTCCACTCTGTGAAGACGGGATGGCAGCGAAAGCTGACAACAGTCAAAGCTCTGACACGAAAAGCAAAGTGCTTTCACCGCCATTCCATCTTCACAGTGTGGAATAGTTGCCCGGGCTTGCGATTGTTTTTCGTTCAGCATCGCCGGAACGTTCTTCTTCGGTGGTCGTTTCACGCCGGCGCCGTTCACATTCTCGTTGCTGTTGCCTCCGGCGCTCGTCGTACGCATGTTGTTCTTCGGGTGCACGAACTATACGTGTCCGCCCCATCGATAAGCAGCCGTTTTTAGAGTCCGCACCTCTCCTGCTTATATACTGCGATAACCCTGTCGTCAGCTATTTTTCACGGCGAGCGTTCTAATCTGTTCCGCATTTTGACATCTGTGCCGGTGCACTGCGCCCGTACGTGATCACACATAAACCAAACAATGAAGCCCATTGTGTATGGGTTTGTTAGTAATCGCTAAGTTTGTTTCTGTTGTCGGACGCCGAAAAAACTACGGCAGGTTAAGTCATATGCAGCTTTCGCTGTAAAATGTGCATAAACCATCCACGATGATTGTCAATGTAAGCGAATAGGTGCACGCTTCTGGGAAACTGTTCGCTCTCTTAAAAAAAAAAAAAAAAAGATATGACACGCTTGAAGGCGTGTATTGGTTGTAATTAAAACTCTTGTTTGGGCTAGTTGGTTCATGCTTGAATGGAAAAGAGCAGGGCGCAAAGATCAGGACAGAAGAAGAACACAAACGCCGGTCGCCGGTTGGCGCCGGTCCTGTCGTTTGTGTTCTTCTTCTGTCGTGATCTTTGCGCTCTGGTCTTTACACATTGGTTGCAAGTGAGGATATCTAGGTAGCGCTGTAGTCGTTCTACTGCGCAATTCCCTAGGCAATAGGGCCGTTAACCAGCACATCTGCAGCGGCAGTTTAGACGGTTATACATATAAGCCGATCCATCGTGTATGTGTGTTGCCTCCGACAGTGCTTAGCTCGACGTCGATGGCGATCTCTTTAGCGCCCCACCACTCTAGCGTGACAGCGCGAGAGCACGCCATGTTCGCATCAGTGTCTTCGCATCGGCGGTGCAAGACCGACCGCTGGCTACCGACAACGAAAACCGGCCAAAGAGCCAAAGAGAGCTTTACTCTGTGAAAGCCGCGTGAACAACAAATTTTGAAAAGGAACATTTTCTCAGGGAAAACAAAAACAGCCAAGTTCCGCGAAGCTAGCAGCGATAAACTAGACGATGGTACATAACGAAGCATTTGTCTCTGACTGCAGAATTATTTCGCGAAAGAAAAAAGTTGTATTTCATCGTTTCAGTCTCTTGAGAAGTATTGACATTTCTCGAAATGAAGCAACCCAAGAGCACTAATCAAATGCCCTTTAGCTCATTTATTAGGGAACTCGAAGTATGTCTCGGTCGATACACAGCACACAGGCTTAATAAAGACTAATGACAAGCGCAATTAATATATCCGCAATAAGGCCACAAGGGTTCAAGGAAACATACAAAACAGTGGACACGTCTTCTACCTTGCGCATCTCTTTTCTATGATTTGTCCATGCGTAAAACGAGGTGAACCTTTTTCTTGAGATGCGTCATTTGTCTGCGCATTGGTGCCAGTTCATTCTGAGTGATCTTTCGAATAGAATGATTAATCACGCGGAACCTCTACATGGTGATTATAGAGAAAAAGAAGCAAAGGGCAGATGAGTTTCACATTTAATGATTTTCTCTCCCACATACTGAATTCGATGACGTCAACGTTAATTAGCAGATGCCGTTATAAATAAAAATAAAGTAGACAAAGAAGTTTGCCTATGCAATCAAGACACTGACATAGTTAGCTGGGAATAACCCAAATAACGTGCAAGGCTGTCTGATACTGAGAATTGCTCTGAATGCAAATAAGAATAAATGCTATTCAGCCTTAGAGGCTTCGAAAGATTTGCTTTACATGTGCAGGTGAGCCGCTATAATATGATTTGCTCGTGATTTGAAATAAGGGTCACGTTGTAAGTTGTAGTTCATTAATCGAGCTACAATAGGGAATGAAAGTCTATCATCTTTTACTCGATGTTTTGCGTTGGAGCACATGTTAGGGGCCACAGTGTGGCTGTCATCAAAGATGCGAAAATGTACAACGAGTTGCTTGAAGTCGGACGTTTGCCGTTTCTATGCCCGCCACGATAGCTTCGTGGTTATGGCATCGCACTGCTGATTTCGGAAACGCGGGCTCGATGCCGGTACGGGGCAACTGCATTTCCATGAAGGCGAGATGCAAAAAAACGCTCGTATACTTAGATTTAGTTGCACGGTAAAGAGCCCCAGATGGTCAAACTTTATCGTTGAGATTCGCCCCCTTCGGCGTGCCTTTTCATCCGATCGGGCTTTTGGCACGCAACACCCCAGAATTTCTTTTCTTGTTTCCGTCTTACATATCAAGGCGCATCGTGCGCGCGCATTAACAAAAATAGGTGCCTGGAAAGTTGAAATTTATTCAACTGATCCAGTGGTATGTGCATTAAGCCTGGAGTAAAGGAACACCGGGTAACTATGTGCGTAACTAGAGCTCTACGGTGCTCAAATCTCTGCAGAGGCACGGGGAATGGGGATTGCGCGTTATTCGGAGACTCGCAAAGCAGAGAATGTACTAAGAAGATTCATTTCAGCCCCAAACGCAGGCTATGTCACCAGTACGTGCTTCCCCGAGATATGTGCATAGCAAAGAATTTGCACTGCTGCCAGAGTTGCCGACGTTGTCCTCTGACCACCATTCGTTGTTGAGAAAGCGCATGGTCACGCATTTCACCGTGTATTAGTCTATCAGTACAACAATCACACGTGAGTAATTTGCAGAAAGATGAAATAGAGCGCAATCCACTGCTGAGGATCCCGGATATAACTTTATATAACGTGGGATGATTAACCGAGAGCCTTGCGCGCTCTTGCAATGTGTCTACTGCAAAATAACCATGCATGTGAGGAACCTTACCACCGCCTATCTATAGACACAACGAAAATGTTTATCTCGTCGCCTATTTTGTCTTATGGTCATTATTTTGTGAACACAACTACAAGAAATCTTACATTCATGTGGTCCAAGGCAACATGCTCACTGATCACCTCTAAACTGCTTACCATTTGCCATTGCGGATCTACAACGTCTGTTCTAGAGGATGAGTTAAATTGTTGTAAAGTATTCGCTAACTGATTTTTGTTGGAAGTGGGAAAAGGCGAATGGGACTTTAAAGATCCTGTAAACTCTGACATAAATAAATTCTAGACCTAGGCCTAGACATAAATAAACCTAGACATAAATTCTAGGTCTGACGGTAGCTATAACGTGATGATGTTTCGTTTTAACAAATCTTATTCCAATTGGCGGAACACTTTTTTATATAATAAAATCATTCGTTAAATGAATGTTGCCTGAAAAAAAGGGAGGGGTTTGTGTTTGTGTGTGCCACATCTAGAATTTCTGCGTAAGGAGCTGCATGCGACACAAGCGCCCGTGCAGAAGTGCCAGGTTGCACGCCGCTAGTTGAAAAAATCCACGAGTAGGCGACTAACTGGTCCAACGGGAAGCGCCTGGTGTTGTGGTTGCGTAACGAAGAACCTATTCACGTTCATATGTTCGACCAAGTTGCCCAATCATCTATTTTCACGAAGCACGTACAACGCGCTAGCACGTGCTACTCTAATTAGTTTGCCTTTCACCGCGCAGGATCGTTATTTGAACCCTCGCATTACTACACGTATGGAAATATGCATTAACGTGGCTAAAAATGAAACGAAAATAGAAAAAGAGAAGGAAAAAGAGGGTTTCTTTAGAAGTGTTGAATTTAGGCTACAGAGAATAAGGGATCTAGACTGTTACACAAAAAACATCACCAACAAGCATGAATCCACGTGCGCCAAATGTGCCGCTGACCCTCAGTGCGAAGTTGCAGTGTTATACTTCTGCGACTACATTTAACTATCGCACTGTACACGTGACGAATGTACTAATAAATCACAGTGTTTGCAAATAATGAGGGACTTAAACAACGCATCAGGCTTTTTTCACTTCTTGCTGATTTATGGCGGCCCGCGAAGTGTATGTGTTATTCGCAGCTTTGAGGCTTTTCTTCCAAGCATATCGGAACGAAGAGAGAATGGAAGCTTTTGATGTCGAAGCGTAATGAAAGGCCATTATATTGAACAAAACTATTACACTTCCTTCGTAGAGGCTTCTGCGAGAAGAAATACTATAGTGTATTTGATATTCAAAATTGCGTTGCTACACTACGCGCCTATTACATAACTTGTTTCAACGGTGGAAATACGTCGTGTCGCAATTCAAAATTTCTTTTATTTGCATCACACATTCGATCTCATCCTCGTTCACCAGTCCTAAGATGAGAGTGAGTGAGCTTCAGAAAAATTATGAATTTGTTGAACGCGCACAATGTCTTACAACATTTCGATGCTCTAGCGCCGCAGCAAAACCGGCAGCGCTAAGAGGCGGAAGGCACTCAGAAAGCTGCAAACGGACTAGAGAGAGAGAAAAAAAAGAGAAAGAGAGGGAAATGCACATAGGGTAGCCAGAGTAACACTCCAATTTGCTACTCTTCACTGAGAGCAGGAGAAATGGCAGAAAACATGAGCAGTAAAGAAGAGAACATATGAAACGAATATGTCTGCACATGAACTACAGGAAGGCGCCTAACAGTTTTTCATACAGTCGTGATCCTTAAACAACAAGTGCTCTTTGAGCAACTTGAGCTGGCGACTGCTGAGACCGAGGTTCAAGAATTCTGTTTTATGTAATAGGACGGTTGCCAAGGTTGCTGAACGCGGTAAAAAGGCCTAATTCTGCAAACATGTCATGTATCTACAGAAGTGTCAAGCCGGTGGAAAAATGCGGGGTGCGTTGACGCAGTGTGTGAAAAAGCTCCCGGAGCAGCTCACCTTCTGCGCAGATGCTGCCGGGCTATTCTTGCCATTCGCTCGTCACTCATAGAATGTGCAACGAGTCTATCTGCCACTTCGATACTTTCTCCTCATTAGTGACCATCGGTAAGTAAGAACTGACTTTCGGCTGCACCTCGTCTTCGTGTCCAATCCGACCCGGAACATCGGTGTTTCCGCGCAAGTGTGTCGAAACATTCTTAGAGGACTAATAAGGTCGCCGGTCATTTAGCGGCTCGCTTTTCATTCCCTCGAACGCTGGCTGCCGCTCAGGTTTAGCGTTCGGAAGTGTTTGCCCATCTGCAAGGCTGCAGAAAGCTCCACGGAATTCGAGCAATCTCTACTTCGTGCTTGTTTCGTGGGAACAGCTCTCGCAAGCACTCTCTCGTTAGCTGGTTCTGGAGCAGCTAAGGGAAGCTTGGAGGCTTAGCGTATTCTCTAAAGGCCTTTTAGTATTAGTCAGAGAAACATTATACACACTCAAGGCCACCAAGAGGCTCAGATACCTCGCGAGTGAACTTCGATTAGAAATTACTGTAAATGCAAGGCGCCATGGAATCAACTTATCGGCCGAATAAACGTAATGACTCGGCCACAATTTTCTGCCGTGTTTGTGGTGTAGAGCTTGAAATGACTGGCCGTTAGGCAAAGGTTTCCACATCGCTTTCCTGTAGTTATTAGCGTAGAAATACAGCAACCGAAACGCGAAAAAATCCGCCTTCCTCGCTGCAATAGTATAAAGCAAAACAAGCGGATGGAAATTAGAATGATAAGTTCTTTTCCGACTGGCTGATAAGAAAACAGGAATTACATGACAGTTGTAAAAAAAAAAACGCTTTATAGTTAGAACCAAAGTGAACATGTAAAGTGTCAGTTGAAACCATCATGATATAATCTTGTGCGTTCAATTTTGGCAATACAGACGTTTAGCTGAATAACAATGTTTTACATACGTTCCTCCGATACTTGTTCAGCGTAGGAAAAACCTTTAGGGTAAAGGCTCAGTGTTACGTTTTCGCTTAAACAAAATATGCAATGCATTCCATGACAGAAAGATTACATGCTGCTAAATTGACAACCTAAATATTACTTTGAAAAGGTAGGCATGTCGTTCATTTAAATTAGGAGCTGTATGATGATGTACCTGCGCTGCACGCAGTACACAAACAGGGAGCTAGCCTGGAAAAGGTAAACAATGTACACGAACGTAAACATATAACTCAGTATACGTACCTACTCACTAAAACCAAGAAATAAACATTATCACTCTAGGATATAACAGAGGAGGGCAGTACGTGTTACAAACTTATATACTAGGATGGTTCTATCGCGAACCGCACCGTTAAATCCCTCAAGCACAGCTGTCCTGAAAAAAAAAAAAAAAAAAAAGACGCGCAGGTAAACTCGTGGCCTTGCGCTGTTACAAGCTCATGATTTGCCTAAGAATACAAGAACACTCTACAACGAGTGTTAATAGGAGCCTTCAGGTCTGGCCAACTGTACCCATTAAACGAGAAATTCCTATATGATTTCGAGTCAGCGGATAATACAACCGAATTAACATGCGTCAAATTTAAAAGTTGGGTAGGTGATGCTCCTTAGGAGCAGTGAATATATTCTGCAGAACTGAGCGAAGAGTTAAGACTATTGTGGAAAAGTGGAAGAACTTTCCTGCCATAGCGTCCTCTCAATAACTAATAATGAGCGTACCCTGACCTTGAAGATCTACTCACCTTACTAGAATGCATATTATGCCTTAGAAATTGCTTTCGGCTATCAAACCAGGTAATATTTCACGCGTGGCAACAGGACTATTTTCCAAGCCATCAGCCTCAGTCAGACGGAACTCGTGAAAACTTACGTGTCGAGCGCGGCGCCACCATAGCCCAGCAAGCGTGACATCATCGCAAAGATGTGCACACGTGTAGGCCTTATAACACCTAACGAGCACAAGTTTGAGTTTGATGGATGGTAGCTACTATAGCATATAGTATTGCGCTCTCTCAATTACGACCACTCCCGCTCGGACCGGCAAACGTACTGCGACCTATGCCTTTCTGTACCCCCAGTAAGAAGATAGATTTAGCCCCGATTTCATCATGCGTGACGCGACAAGAGCGCCATCTGTGAACGATACGCATGCATGATCGAGTACCGCCGGTTCTTCTTCTCGGCACAGCGACACTAAAGTAAGGTGCGTGGGTAGTACGCTTGCAAAGATATATAGGCGATAAGGGTAAAACATGTCTCCGTTACATGCGGTTTTAGCAAGCGACCCCCTATATGAACGATTATAGAGATGTTTAACGGGGAAAAATGCCATTAAGTAAATATTTTAAATAAATAAGATGAAGATAAAAAATGTAAAAAAAAAACAAGCAATGTACTTTTCCATGATTCGAGGAAATACCAGTTGGCTCTTTCAGAGAAGTTGTGTCTGCAGGCATGGGAGAATGAATAATGCAGATCATGCATACGGAAGCAGAGAAACGCTGTCAAAGAAAGGAAAATTTAGTTAAATTTTTATCTCCTTACGAACGTTAACTATAGCTCATCTACAAAGGCAACGGCGATAAGGACAAGACGAGCTCGTGCAGGCCAGTTCCAGTAACGTTAGGGCTATGTAGAATGGCCATGCAAGTCATAAAATTACAATTGTCGAAATTGGTGCAAGCAAATGATGTACTGGGGGAACTACAAAATGGATTCAGACCAGGCAGACGCTTAGAAGGTATCTTTATTCTAACTCAGTGCAAAGACATTTCAGTAGCTCAAAATATAATTTTATAGACAGACGTTATATGTATTAAGGAAGCCTCTTACAACGTAGACAGGGATTTGTTATCGGATATTCTGAAGCACGAAGGCATAGATGAAGATTTCATGGAGCTGCTGATGGGAAGGCCGGAATTGTAATGAAGTGGTGGAAATGCACCAAGGACTGAAGCAAGGATGCCCCTGTCTCCATTGTTGTTGACGTTTTATGTTAAGGGCATAGAGAGACAACTGGAAAAGAGTCAGTTATGATTTGATTTATCATACATACATGATTTATCATTCGGACGACATAGTACTACTAGCAGACAATTCAAGATATTCACCGACACTTGCCGATATGTGTGGCAAGGCAACGACAAATCGAGGCCTTGAATTTAGCACAGAGAAATCAGTAAATTTTTCTAATGAAGAGACGAGTAACTACGTGGTGTCGATTCAATGGCAAGTAATACCTATAATGAAGCAATATAAATACCTCGGCGTATACGTAAACGAAGGAAAAACTTACTCAAGCACTCACCAAGATAACCAGAAGATGAAAGCGAAGCTTAATGCAGCCATAATGAAACGTAGGTCACTTTGGTGCCACAATAAATATGAGGTGGTGCGTGGAATCTGCAGAGGAGTCATGGTGCCAGTGCTGACGTTCGCAAGTGCCATTCCGTGCCTGAAATCAGATATATTGTCAGGGTTGGAGAGAGAGAGAAAGAGAAAGAGAGAGAAAAAAGAGAGAGAGAGAGAGAGAGAGAGAGAGAGAGAGAGAGAGAGAGAGAGAGAGAGAGAGAGAGAGAGAGAGAGAGAGAGAGAGAGAGAGAGAGAGAGAGAGAGAGAGAGAGAGAGAGAGAGAGAGAGAGAGAGAGATGGAAGCAAGATCAGGGTTGGAAGTTAACTAAAGATTGGTGGGCTGGTTGGCTTTGGGAGCCCACGGCATAACCACAAGTGAGGCAGTGCAAGGGGACATGGCTTTGGCCTCGTTTGAAGTCAGAGAAGCGCAGAGCAAGATTAGTTTTGAAGAAAGACTCAGGAAGAAGGATCAAAATAAATGGGCGGCTAAAGTGCACAAGTATCTATATCTAAAAAGCGTGGACGCAGAATAGAGGAAGAGGCCAAGAAAGTTGGCAACTATGTACAGGGTAAATAATAAAGGGAAAGTCAGACATCCACTCGTTCGTAGCAGCTGCTACAATGGAAATCCACACAGGTTCCTTTAAAAAAAAGCCTCACAGTTGAAGAAAAATTCGTCCTGGTCGGGGACTCAAACCCGGGACCACCGCCTTTCCGGGGCAGCCGCTCTACAATCTGAGCTAACCAGTCGGCTAGCTGATGGCAGGGTGAAGTCGAATTTGTCAACAACCTAAAGCAAAGGCAAGAGGTTGACGTAATAGTTCTGCAGAAACCGGCAAGGTGGAGAGAAGCAATAATTAAAGGGAAAATCAGTCATCCACCCATCCGTAGCATTTGGTACCAAGGAAACCCATACGGGTTTCTCAAAAGAAAAGCTTCGCAGTTGAAGAAAAATTCGTCCTTGTCCGGGACTCAAACCCGTTTCCGGGGCAGCCGCTCCACCATCTGAGCTGACCAGTCGGCTAGCAAATGGCACGGCGAAGTCGAATTAGTCAACAGCTCAAAGCAAAGGCAAGAGTTTGACGTAATAGTTCTGCGGAAACCCGCAAGGCGGAGAGAAGTAATTATTAAAGGGGAAATATGCTAGCCGCCTGGTTAGCTAAGATGGTAGAGCGGCTGCCCCGGAAAGGTGGTGGTACCGGGTTCGAATCCGGGACCAGGACGAATTTTTCGTGAGCTGCGAGGCTTTTCTTTCGAGGAATCCGTATGGGTTTCTTTTGTAGCAATCCGCCTTTTGCGATCCATTGTGGCGCCATCGTGCGGTGGCCACGAGAAACAATTTGGTAGGCGCCGCTGCGCGCGCCAGCCGCCCCGCACGAGACTCGCGACCAGACAAGCAGCGTGTGAGACAAGATCGGTAGAACGTGTACGCGCCGTCTGATTTTGTAATCGTCAGCTAGCCATCGAGCCCGCTGGTGAATGCTTTGTACCCGGAGGTTCCTTCAGCGTGACGAACGGCGTTCCGCGTTGAGCGATAATATTTGTTTGACAGTGAAAAGCGGTCACCCGAAAAAGAGAAACAAGTACGCGCGTCAGTATGAAGCCCTGATGTCTGGGCGACAGCGAAGGCGCCCCTGAAATGTGTCAGTTACGCAGTAAGACGCGCCACACGACTTCAGAAATGCCGCACAGGAAAATGAGTCTTAGTACATACAGTACTACATCCCGATTCGCTAAACGAACATAAAAGCCTTCTGCAGGTAAATGGTTGGTACCGACAAGAATGCCGAAACGACAACTAGCAACGATTGTTAACTAGCACTGTCAGCTACTTCCACAGTTCACGCTGTTTGCCACGTCAGCCCGGCAGTGCAGGTGAGCTTGGCTCCGACAGATAACTACGCCGACATCACGGGCATTCGCTGAGCGTTTATAAAGCTGTAAGTGCGCACGGTGCTTCGGACTAGCGACGCGTTTTGGAAGCACCGAGGCATGGTCAAACTACTACTTGGCAGAGAACGCCTACCTGAATGCCGTTCGCCCTGCTAAAAAATATTTTTATAACGTCGACCTACTCCAGCTACTTATTCGAAACCCTTGGCAGTTCTGGCGCATTTTAAATCCTCAAGAACCTCGTACTATCAGCGTGACGAATGCAGCAGGATACACCACCACAGACGCCGTGGGCACATATATGTTCAATACAGCATTTTTCCCGTGTTTACAAGAGAAACTACCACTCCAGACTTTCCGCTACCTACTAACATAACATCGCATATGCCACCCATTGTGTTTTCGATGGATGGTATATTGTCAATCATTAAAAAAAAACTAATTATGTACTTCTTCTGGTGCAAACGAAGTCAACTCAAAGATCCTAATGAACGCTAAACATATGTCCGCTTCATGTTTCACTCTGTTTTCCTCGCAATCATTGTTTACAGGTGCCTTACCGAATGATTGAAAAGTGGGAAAGGCCGTTCCAGTATTCAAAGCAGGTAATAATGATTCCCCCTTAAACTACCGTCCAATTTCATTAACTAGTGTCCCTTGCAAAATCATGGAAGATGTCATATACACGCATATCATGAGCCTTTTAGACTCGGTACATTACGTTCATCCTTCGCAACACGGTTTTCGTAAAGGACTTTCATGTGAAACACAACTAGCTATCTTCCTTAATTATCTGCACGCTAATCTTGACGAAAACGTTCAAATCGATGCCATCTTTTTAGACTACTCTAACGCTTTTAAAACCGTGCCTCGTAACCGCTTGCTAATAAGATTATCCAGATAGATCCTCACGTTGTACAATGGATAAAAGAATTCTTTACTAATCGTTGCCAGTTCATCCTTGTCAATAACTTCTCCGGTTTAAAGGAGAAGTCACCTGTCACTTCAGATGTCCCTCAAGGCTCAGTCTTTGGACCGCTTCTTATAATAATATACATTAACTATCTTTCGCTGCATGTAGCTTGTCCTATTCTCATGTTCGCTGAGGACTGTGATTTATCGTACCGTGACTAACATCTCTGACGAAGAATCTCTCCGGAATGACCTTAATAACGGGCAAAACTGGTGCAACCGTTGGCAAATGGCCTTGAATCCTAACAAGTGCACATTTATTTTAATTTCCCGCCGTCATAATCCTTATCTCTCTACTTACACAATCGCAAACGTCCCAGTAGAATCAGTTCTAGCCTATAAGTACTTAGGCCTAACCCTGTCCCACGACCTGTCCTGGAATGCCCATGTGACTAACATAATTTCGTTAGCGAACAAGATAGATTCAACCATTGTTCAAATTCATACAACATCAGCATTTGACTCTTAAAGGTTGAATCTAACTTGACATCCCTTGCTTTTCGTCCTCGTGTCGCCACGTTCTCTCTTTATTACAATTTTTTTTACAGCTCGATAAGCCGCAAGCCATCATCTTCACGCATGTCACAGTGCGCCAGCCATCAACTCCAAGTTTCTCGTCCTCGAACACGAACTGTTACTTTTCAAGCTTCATTTTTTTTCCTCGAGCTGCGAAAGACTCGAACGACCTTCCCTTCAATGTCGCTGCCATCACATGTCATTCGGAATTTCTGGAAACTCTTCAAACTTGTATTTCACCGTAACATCGGCCTTTTCTTGCGTATACATGTTAACCACCCCTTACGTAATAACCCGAATGGGGTCATTAAGGTAATAAAATAAAATGAAATGAAATTCTTTGCGCGGGTACTAGTATAAACACCATATACGCTGCTCGCACCATTTGGACAAGGCGTAGTGAGTTCTGAAATCGCTTAGATGCACTATCAAACTGTGGAGAAGCTTCTCCGTCGTCCATGCAATCGGATTCCACGATATCCGCCACAACAGAGGTTTGCTGGGCCGTCCCGGGCCTCATATGCATCCATTGTAAACACAGAGACACGTAAGCAGCTGAGGCAAGCAACGGATTCGTCACGACCTGGTCGGACATGGTGGCGCCCACGCAATCGCCTTGAAAAGAGTCTAACCGACTATCATGAAGATTGTCACTTTCTGCTCTTACACGACAGATAACGGCTTAATCGGTCTGGCACTTCTCGGGACTGTTTCGCACATGGTTACTTCCACGAAATTCGAAGGCGATGGACAGACACGAGACGGACACAAGGTGAATAGGTGCCAAAGAGGACGAGCAGTTTCTCTCTTATACACAATATAAATAGCGAGATTTATCATTCCGCAGCTAATATGCGTATAGCACGGTGTTTTTTTACTACAAAGATTTTGCATTGCAGCCCAGCGGGGCAGATAATTTCTAAGGCTAAAGTACAACGTCAGAGTCACTCAATAGAGAAATTGAAGCAGCATTGCTTTGTCCATACGAATAAGTTTGCGTCCACCCCCCGACACACACGCACACACGCACACACGCACGCACGCACGCGCGCACGCACTTTATATATATATATATATATATATATACAGACATATAATTATATAAACAATTGCAAATTATATCGTAATTCTGAAGGCCAATGTTTCGGCTGTGTGAATCCGAAAATATAGGAATAAAAAAACCACTAGAGTAATGAAAAAATCTCTACAACCGACCTATCTTTCTTCTACCGATGAATATTAATTGCAAACTGTGACACTCATATTTGCAGGCGTGCATGCAGTGTACGGTATATTGATGCCACGCTTAAGCGCGCTTCTTTTGCTGCGCTACTGTCAGTATCCCGTGTTTTCTACCTTATCTAACACTTCGCCTGTCACTTTCGCCGCCAGCCTCCCTCTGTCTCATTGTCACAGGCCTGCCCACCGGTGAGTTAGGTTCAAGTGTTCGCCGATGTGGTTCTTTATGACCCTATAGTCTTCGCTATCAGTCCAAGACCACAACTTGCTCTTCCCTCATTCAATCTTTCGGAACCCTTCCGCTTCTCTCTTCGTGATGGGCATGACCTGACGACATTCGCAAGTCACAACGTATTTTTTTTCTGCGTCTTCTACTTCTGAAGTAGGTAGCAATGCCTGTTTGCCCACTCACACCCAGCATCCTACATTGACGTTTGTTTCCGAGTGTCCACAACGTTTCTTCTGAAAGTTTTTGGCCACAACAATTTGCTCCTCGAGCATAGATGATGTGAAAGCGAAGCACCTATACGCGAAGAATGTAAGCCATTAGTAAACTCTTGCATACGTGTAGGCCTTGATGAAGACTAGTTCTCTTGTTGGAACGTAGGCTCCACGTTCATACTTCTCTTGCTTAGCTACTGCTAATCCTTCCAAATCTTTTCTTCACTCTTACCAACAACAACAAAAAAGAGCAGTTATGATGCAGCTTTTCTTAATAACAAGCATCAAATTGCCAAATTGGAACAAAATGTGCTGCCCTGGACTGCGTGATCAAGCCACCACTACCTGACGAAATTGAGGCTATATCCAAACTTCGCACTCAACTACCTTGCGTGCATTTATGTTTCACACTACAGATGTCTGTTGAACTATACTGAATAGAACCAGCTTCATATGTATACATAAGATGCGCCGCCCATCTAACGCTATTGGGAAGACTGTCGAAAAAGGAAAGGACGAAAGAAATACTCCGAGACATTAAGGAGAGTGGTGGTATACCGCAAAAAGCAAAAATAAACTGCTTTGAAAGTAGTAATAAAGAAATATTTTGGGAAAATACAGCGTAGAAAGCGCAGGTGATTTTCTCAGATCCGGCCCTGTCTTAACTTGATGTTCCTGGATGTCTTCGGCAGCAAAGCAGACTCCAATTATGAAACAATATAGGAAAGCGTAACTTATATAACATCAATAACATAGAGGCTTTGATGCCCGAGATCGTAGTTAGTGTTTCGCTACAAGCCTTCCTACATTGCACAAAACAGCTAGTGAGGTAGTGATAGGCCCCAAGCGCCGACATTTGAAGTAGCACACCGCGAGGAACGTAAACAAGAATCGCCAAGACATCTGCGTCAATGGGCAAAGGGAGTGTTTAGTTGGAGTCTTTCCAATTGCGTATACCGATACACCGTTCTCCACGCGAATGGCGTATTGAGTGCTGCGAGGCCTCGATGTGCAGCTGCTACGCTGCGATGCCTTTACGGCTGCCGTGTTCTTGATGCGTTCAATGAGTAGGAGGCTCTACGTGCTGCCCATACACTTTACCGCCATCGTGGGGCAGGAGGGTAAAACAAATCTAGATGCAGGGTAGCTCACGCGAAATTTCTCTTTGAATTTAGCGACACGCTAGAGGCAGACGTGATGTGCAATTTGAGCAAGAACTTCTGCCAACTTGCGAGCACACTACAGGTCGCCTGCTCTGCAACGACCGGACGTGGTTGGGTGATGGTAACTGTGACTTCAAAACTTAACTTACGAAGCCACCCCAGAGGGAGCGATGTAGTGTGCGCGAGTGTGATGAAGTTTGACGTGATAAAGTTTACAAGATGTCGGACGTGCCAGTACGTCTGACGGCGGCTCGCTACGTAATTGACGCAAGTGGATAGTGATCTAGATATAGCACGTCTCCTTTCGCGCTGGCAGTTTCCAAAAAAGTATAAAAATGTGTACACAGTGTTGCCTTTAACTGACAAACTGCATGTTTTTAAACTGAGAAGATGCTGAGATGCATAGGGTAGCGAGAAATTACTTCAGCTCTCAACTTCACCTTCATTGTCTGCTACCTAGAACAATAGTCTCTGGAGAAAACTTTACAAATGCAGCCTGCGGTAGGCATCCTGCATTTTCAACAAGTTCTTGTTAACAAAGCCTGCGTCATTTGCGCGAATCACGATGATAGAAACGAGAAATGAAGAACACGGTGACGGCATCTTCGTGCCGTGACCCTCGGAACCTTGCTCATACGTTATTTCAGCTTCGGCTCACAGTTGCCATTATATGGGGTTCTTGTGCATGCGTTTGTGCCGAAACTTCCAGCGGCTGACTGTGACAACTATACTTCACGACCAAGAGTACTTGCCAGCGCACATCAGTCAGTATCTGTGCTGGAGTTCACTCAAGTATAGAGCAGGCCTGGTCTAACGCGTCGTCAATTATTTCTGACCTAAACTAAAATTTGTCTAGTGCTTCAAGTTTCTGAATTGTCACGTGTACTTTTTTACTTAACGAAAGATGAAACAAGACAGAACAACATTTCATATTTTGCGCCTCCTCTTTTATATAGCAGGTGAAGCGCAGAGCTAATCGTTGCCGGTTAATAGGGTCGGGAGTAGGAGTAGCAGGACAAGGTTCGAGCACTGACACAGTTACCTGACTGACAGCAGCAAGGGCTTACTCGAGCTATCCCACTGGAGATGTGCAATGCCTTGCTGTGACACGTGCCTTGAGCTAGTAGAAACCGCAGCTCGGGTAACCGGAGCGCATCTGGGCCGTCTTTGAATACAACAACGCTTTATGTGCACCAGTTCCAAGGTATGTTTTGGAACCCTCAAAGGACCACATACCACTGGCGACACAGTTGTTAAGGTTGCGCCAAAGAGTAAGGAAGAGTATATTTAGGCGCTTTGCTCTCCTATGACAGGCGATTGTTTACGTTTTCAAGCTTCATTCCGGAAAAGATTTAAGTGGCTGGTGCTGCGGCTGTTCAATCTGAACATCTCTTGTTTCGTGTACCGATCATTGCGCTGAAAGAATAACATATTAGTGTTAACCTTTTTGTGCTACTGCTCGAATGCGCATTTTTGGTGAACTTTGCAAGTTATGGACAGGTGTCAGTGGGCATAATTACGCTCATGTGTATTACGTGAGGGTGTTAGAACAGCACGAGACGACGTCATTGCTATTGCACAAGAACACTAAAATTAAAATAAGCGAATATTAGTCCCCTCACTTTCAACGATTTCGCAAGCACGGAAGATTATACTGAAGACGCACATTAGAAACAGTCTTGTTTCTGTCCACGTCTTTGTGAGGTAGGCTGAGAACTCAAGAGAAATCCATTCTCGTAATGAAAAAGCATAGCAGAGTACTTTTCGTGCTTTAAGAAATAACAGACGATAGCCTGTGTAGAAAACGATACGTGCTTTGGAACTTGCACCTTTATTATATGTATGTATGTATGTATGTATGTATGTATGTATGTATGTATGTATGTATGTATGTATGTATGTATGTATGTATGTATGTATGTATGTATGTATGTATGTATGTATGTATGTATGTATGTATGTATGTATGTATGTATGTATGTATGTATGTATGTATGTATGTATGTATGTATGTATGTATGTATGTATGTATGTATGTATGTATGTATGTATGTATGTATGTATGATTTTGGAAAGTTACTGGAAGCAAAACACGCGACTTGAAGAAAGGGACAACACGAAGTGGTGTTGTCCACGAAGTCTCGTGTTTTGCTTGTGGTAACTTCCCAAAATCATGAATCACCAGCTGGCCTACACCCACACTCTGCCAACTACATGTATGCTTCAATTTGGGGACATATGAAGAGGAAACTAATGTCCGAAAAAAGTAAGTGCTGTGCATTAGATTGCAAACACTAAAAGCAGAACGAACAAAAACAAATACCTGCGAGCACCGGGTGGTTTGGATCATGGAAAATTAAATGAACTTACGTTTTTGTTTTAGTTGTACCGCGATCAAACTGGCGTTAATAGAAAAGGTATGTAAACAAATACATTGTGTCATACTACGTCTTCACGTGTTATTCTATGACTATATAGGTTACCCTTGCGTTTTCTTTAAAGCCTTTCCTAAGGCGTCCATGGCCCAAAATGATAAGATATATAAAGTTTGTTCTCATCCCGAAAAAGAAAACTGTATATACATGATTAGAAACTCACACTCCAAATTTTCATTTAATCCTGACAGGAAAGAGGAAAACGCTCAAATTGTGTGTTTCTCTTTTTAAGACTGAAATAATATTGTTAGTTAACCTTCTTTGTAGCTGCACCGAGAAACGGCACATCGCACCATTCAATGTTAAAGCTTTCAAGCACTGTGATTAACAAAGATCGATGAATGCAAAGATGAGTGAGCCTGAATGAGCTTTGCTTTCACTGAACGAAAACAATGTGTTCTTGCCTGGCCTCACGTCAGAGTCGCTTCCGGTGATTCAGGATCGCTCTTTAGACCATTTTGTGCAGTGCTCTTTATAGCGAACTTTAAATGCGCAAAAATGTTAAGCTAGCGGCCGAGGAAGCCTCATTGTGAGCTTCAACAATGGGAAAGTCTGGTTAGTTCAGCTTCTGCTTCCAGTCTAAACTTTATGTTGCAGAGACAATGCTCTTCGTTTTCGTTTGATTAATATCCCAGTCACGGGGACTGCTTAGGAACATGATCACTTTTCAAGTTGGTTATATCACTGATTGGTATGTTGCGAACGTTTAAAACCAATATTTGGTTTAAACGCTGCGGTTAGACATAAAAAGCCGGACCTCTATCCACACATCTTTGCAAGGGGAAGACGCAATAGATCGCCGCAGGATTCAAACGGGGGTCTGCTCAAATTTATTAAGATTGAGCAAAATTTTCCCAACGATGTACGGGTGTGCCTGTCCGTGGTGTAGCGACTCACCACCGTCTTTGTACCACATATCATGGGGATGCCAAAATAGACCGCCGAATTTAAATGCCTACTTAGTTAGGTATAATATAACTAACACACTGGAGCAATGGGAGGCACAACTCGCCAGTTCAGACCCGAAGGTGCAGAAGGCTCTTCTTGGTCACGTTCGGCTAGCGGCAGAAGCCAGTGGAGCCCTGGACTTGGGGCGCCACCCATCAAGCTCCTAATCCCCTATTCCCATTTCCCCAATTTAATAAAGCTATTCTCTCTCTCTCTCTCTCTCTATGTACGTGTACAAATTAACCATCTTCTAGTTGTTTCATATGGAAACAGATGATGTATACTGGAAACGTCAGATTGATCACCTTACTCGCAGAGCGTCTCGCGTTCCTAGATTTATGAAATAAATGCAAAACATTTGTGGTCAAAGCAAAGGCTTTACTGCACGTTACGAAAGCCGAGTCAACACTTGAATATGGCACTACTGTGTAGGATACTTAGATCCACACTTTCATAAAGAAATGTAGGAAAAGTACAGAATAAACCTGTATGGTTTGTATTTGAGAATTATACCAGACCATTTAGTGTAACCAAACCAAAGAAGAACTAAAGGGAGGGGGGGGGGGGGGGGGGGGGGGGGAGTGCGTGCTGTGGAAACGGAGTACAATTCAGAGATAAAATTTATTTCACGAAATTTCTATTCGAAAGCCGTCATTGATCACACAAAATGTATTTATCAACCTCATTGCGCTCCGTGAGAGCTGATTATGGCGTTAAGGGAAAATAAATTTGATGCAAAACTGACCTCTTTAGTACTTCTTTTTTTCCCGATACGGCTCGCTACTGAAATATATTACCAAGTGATGCATTGAAGATGACTTCACATGGTTAACTTGTAAAACCGCTCCAAGGTCACATTTGGTTGCTACTCCATGTCAGTATAAACACTAACATGTTGTAATGTAATTTACAGCAGTGGTATGTTAGTTAAGTCTTTCCATTTTGATCTGCCCCACTCTATTACCTGTTGAAGGCACTGTGGGTACTTTGGTAAATAAATAAATAGATAAATAGATAAATAAATAAATAAATAAATAAATAAATAAATAAATAAATAAATAAATAAATATTATTTATTTGGATCGACACAGCGATGGAGGTGTAACATCATGTTGTAGGCTGCTGGGATAACGCTGAATCCAGCATTATCATGTCATTTCTCTATAGTTGAAATACTCTTCATGGTTTCTCTTCGTCACCTTTGTCAACACAAAGGTGTATGTAAAATTAGTGCATTTTTTTTCGAAACCTCGAGCCAGAATTACGATTAAACGACTCTTATAGTTCCAAATGCGCCGGACTAGATGACATGGATGAATATGTAACGTTATTGCTTCTTAGTCACATTGGGAAGCACTGAAGGCAATGTGTAATATAACGCACAAACAATATGAAAGTGTAATTAAAATTGAACTTTATCGTATGTTTCAAACTCGTCGGCAACATAAGTAATAAAATGCTCTTCAGAGTTTCATGAGGCGCTACATTACTGGTATATCAGCGCTTTTTGTTTTTTCTGGACGTCATGACTCCAAGAATACTGTGTACACGAAGGAACTAACTTTGAGAGAAGGTAGAGGCTGAAAAATAGACAGCAGTTTGATTTTGAGATAGTCAGTTCCTCCTGTTTAGTATGACAAGACAACTATTAGGCGTCTGCAATCTGGACACTTTGTCTCTATCGAAACAGAAAAAGTAAAGTTAGAAGTGAGGTCAGAGCGAAGCTCTAAAGAAAATTCCAGTCCCACTCTGATTAGCAGAAATGGGTGAAACGCCGTGTTGTCGAATCCATGTTCAATGGTAAATTTCTGCGGAATAAATACAACATTTTCAAAAAATTCCTAATAAAGCCTTCGAAATAGTCAAGCGGCCGTTATCAGCTATGTTTCTCAATGTCCCAAAAGAACTCTGTATGACGAAAAAAATTATATTTAACAAAAATAAGAAGAAACTTAAGTTCAACGTGTCGCGAAAATTTAAGCCTACTAGTTTAATTTGCTGTGTTCAAAATAATTATTGTACCCGTGTTTATATGGCATTATCATGGGCCTCTCATCAGTATTGCCGCGTGTCCTAGGTGAACCAAAGGCGGCACTTTGTTTGTACTTGTTAAAAGTAAGGGCTACGTAACGGATGGCGTGACGTCAAAGTTCAATGTTGGTGAGTTATTGCGGCTTTTACTATAAATTAAACACTCTCGAAGGCATCATGAGCGTTTTACGAGTGCGCAGAATTTAGGCCGTTTCTGTAGTGCAGTTGCAAATGCCACCAAAATCACATTTGCCAAAATAGAGGGAAGGCTACGGCAAATCTGTGTGCTGTGGGTTAAATGCATGTGAAATAAATACAGCTTTTCTAAAAAAATATTATTGGGAAAAGCGTTGGAATGTATCATACGGCCTTATCAACTACGCTCCCCAATGTCCTGAGGTAACTCTACGTTAAACCACCATTTAAGTTTCGCAGAAATGGCATTATCGTAAGTGGAATTGTGACGAAACTTGTTCAATATGCATATGTGCAAATGATTACTGAACACTCCTTTTTTATTTTTTTGTGCGTTATTAGAGTTTCGTAGTAGGTTTGCCCGGTGTTCTCAGTGAACTGAAAGTCTCGTTTAAAATTTGTTTAAAATGCGGGCAAGGTCATGGCTAATGTGTAAACGAAGTTCAAAATGTGTGGACAAGTTACGGCCTTTCCACTAAATTATGCATTCCAGCAATCTGGATTATTTTTTTAAGTGTGTTACCCGAATAACGTAGAATTTATGCCGCTGTTCTGCGAGAACTGTGATAGCAAGCGGGGTGAAATCGAACAAAAATGGGGGAGAAAAGGACATCATGGCCAATGTTCTGGCGAGGTAAAATTTGTGTGGATGAATAGCTTTACGTGCGGGCCAGGTTTGAAGCGGACCAGTCATATACAGGCAACGGTATGACATATGTGATTTATTTATAAGCAACCGAAAATTTTATTCCAACTTGTTGGAAAAGACAGCTTCGCTGAAAAATAGGTTTTATTTATCGAAGGTCGGTAAAAGTCGGCTGTTATATTTTGTTACTGCTAGGGACAATCCTCGCCTCTAAGATGCCTTTGAGAGTAAACAAATGCCTAAAAATCCCCTGGATGCTATATAAATGCATATTTTGACACGATTCTAATGAAAAAATTTCTCGAGATGAAAAAGTACAAGTCATTGCAACGTGCATTCACAGCCCTTGCTGAAAATAGTTACGCGCTCACTAAAGTTTTGGGGACAAATTTTTAGGAGCGTGCACGTGCCACAAGCTGTTCATCACATGACATCAGCTGGTAGTAAAGGGAAGTTTTGAAACTCGTGCCCCCATCTCCACTGGAATCTTAACGGCATGGACTTTGGCATTTGCGAAGAGCAAAAAAAAACAAACAAACGAAACAACTGTTTCTAATGGTAACCAAATTTTTCTTGTATTCAAAGACATTTTCGCATAGTTTGGTGGGCCTTTCTGTGTTCCCAGCTCAGGACTCCGGTTAAGCGAGCTACATGACTCTTTATAAATATCTTTGCGATAGAAATCACCAGAACACGTGGACAGACATGCGTACGATGAGGATAGCATAAACACTCGCAGCGTGTCAAGAGTGCTGAAATTACACAAAGTTCGTATATTCGTCTCTGCCTATTCATGATGTGCGCTGGACAATGTTTTTTGTTCTTGTTCGACCCTGCCATCAAAACGTTTACAGTGGGGGAGACACTATTGTTTGGAATGAAATGAATACAGAGCAAGGCGTTGGTTTGGGCTAGTTAGTAACCCATACTTATACTGTTTGTGTTGACAAAAACCAAAAACGGACACGAACGGGACAGGCGCTAACTTCCATCTAACGTTTGATGCAAGATGTCGTGAATATATGCAGAAAAACGTACAGAAAGGAGCAGGAAAGACAAGAGAGAACATAACTAATCATTTTAATGTACCGTCTAACATGTGTGCTTTAATCAGTACACCAACTACCCTAAAAAAAAGTTATTTCTTTGGCACATAACAAGAGAGACGGTGAGCTGACGTATCCATAAACATCACTACTCATCACTGCAGCTTCCACGTTTTCGCGCGTGCACCGGTCTTTGCGGTGTTGCCAAGATATGGCTTGCACTTACAGTCTCGGCAGTGTAACACCAGGTGTCCCTGTCCTCCCTTTGTCACGTTCCTGACGTGCTCCTTTAACCGCTCGTTTAGGTATTGTTCCGTCTGCTCTACGTATGTTTTGCCACACCATAGTGGCATCGAATAGATAAAACTTTCGGCAAATGTGATGAACTCTTCCTTGTGCTTTACTTTGCACGCCTCCTTCTGGCTTTTCACTGGCGATGTCATTCAGCACAACTTGTTGAATTTGACCGGAGCTGACATGATGACTTTCCCGCCTGCATTTTCCCCAATCTTCTTGAGACGATGTGACGTCGTGTGGAGATATGGAATGACGGCTACCTTCTTCCAATCAGACTTTTCATTCACATGCACCTCTTACCATTTTTGCTTCTTTTTCTATGTTTTTCTGTATATATCTACGACGCCTTGCATTAAACGTTAGTTGGAAGGTAGCGCCTGTCCCGTCCGTGTCCCTTTGTGGCTTTGGTAAATTCTGCACTTAAACAGTATTAAGTAACAGAATACGTTCTGCTTTAAGGTTGGTTCAAACGTCAGAATATGGGCATCATTATTATTCAATATTAAGTGACAATAAAAAAAAACATGATATTACCTTCCCGCCTGGCACCATTTCCTGCATCTTTTTTTTAAGATTTAGGGCAGATGAGTAAAAACATCTTCCTACTGCTGAGAAAGCCAATACCTGTTTAAGAAAGGGAGCTTTAGGAATCCGCACAAGTGCTCCTTACGCAGCGGCGCGTTTCCAAAGAGGACTCGCAAATTTTCCTTGTGTGCTTGGCTTGTCTTCTGTTGTGTCGTTCTTATGCAAGGTTTCTTACAGCAGGTCAGCTCAGCTTTTATGCCTACTCAGCTATTCACATTTTGTTCTTATGTAGAGCATAATTTTGAAATATGCCTGAAGGAGAGAGGTGCTGAAAGGCTCGTTTCTTGGCTCTCGGTAACGGGTGCTGTGTTCCGGTTTAAACGATCAACCTACAAAGACAAGACTTATGTCTCGACTTCACGTTGTAGTGTCCACATTTTTTACCGTCCTCCTATATATTTATTTGATAAATTCATTATATATATTACTAAGTTTCGATGTTGCTTGCCATGCCGGCGGTCGGGAACTTCAAAGTTCTTGTGCTATATATTCCCCTAGTCTCGACAGCGGACTTAAAATATTTCTGCATGTTGAGCTCGTTAGCATACGACAATCCATCATTCAACTTCGTGGACTTTAGGACAGGCCACTCATTATGTACTTTTTAAAGAGTAGCATAAGTGTTAACACTTTGCTCCAAGTTTCTTGAAAACAAAACATAAATTCGAGTAAGAATGCTTGTTCGACGCGTCGCTTTCATACATCATTTGGCTAAATATCGGCTGTTACCGCAGTGCCATATTGATCTGGGTGCCTACTGCTACTCACTGTTCACGATATATGCTCTTTACTTTTTAGAAGAAAATATATATGGGTCGTCAAAAAGAAAATACAATAAACTTCCGTTAAAACAAAATCGCTTTATTCGTAATATTGTTTTATTCCTGTTTTCTGGCGGCCCTTAGTGTATACTGCGTGCATATTAAACTGGAATATTCAAAGTGCAGTAGCTCAAGCCGAGCAAGAGAACCTTAGTTTCGTTTGTGTTGAGAAGCTTTTACGACGTGCGAAGAGGTAAATCCACGCAGGACCACTTGGTGCAGAGTGAATTTACCTTTGTTCGCACCAACCTGTCAAGACAAAGAGCGCTGTGAAAGTGACTTCGTGACTCTGATGGTGAGGATGATATCATCATATACTTATTTTTTTTATGTCCACTTTAGGATGAAGGCCTCTCCCAGCGATCTCTGAGTACCCCTGTCCTGCACTAGCTGATTCCAACTTGCGCGTGCAAATTTCCAAATTTCAGCACCCCATTTAATTTTCTCCCGTCTTCGACTGCGCTCTTTCGTCTCTCTCATGATTCATCGGTTATCTGCCCTATGAATTCATGGCCTGCACAGCTCCTATTTTTTTTGTTAATGTCAACTAGATTATTGGCTACACCCATTTGCTTTCTGATCCACACTACTCTCTTCCCTATCTGGTAACGTTACTCATAACATATTTAGTTCCATCACGCTTTGCGTGGTCCTTAAGTTGTTCTTGATATTATTTGTTAACATCCAAGTTTCTGCCCTATACGTAAGCGCTGGTAGAATGCAATGATTGATAAACTTTTCTTTTCAACGACAACGGTAAGCTCCCAGTCAGGATTTGTACTCCAACCCATTTTTATTCTTCTGCAAATTTTCTTCTCATGATCAAGGTCTCCTGTATGTAAAGCATGCTCCTACGTAGACTCTAGAGCCTGACTGCAAATCCTGATTTCTTCTTCCTTTGCTAGGCTATTGAACATTACCTTTGTTTCCTGTACGATAATCTCCAGCCCTACTCTCACATTTTCTTGGTTAAGTGAATCATTTCTTGCAAATCGTCCACATTGTTGCTGAACAGGACAATGTCCTTTGCAAACCGATGGTTGTTGAGACATTCGCCATTGACCCTGACTCTTAAGCCTTCTTACTTTAATAGCTTAAATACTTCTAAGCACGCAGTGAATAGCATTGGGGAGACTCTCTTGTTGCGGGACCCCTTTTTCTATAGGTAATTTTCTACTTGTGGAGAAAGAAGGTAGCTCTCGAATCTTTGTAGATATTTCCCAGGATACACACGTGTGCCTCCAGTATTCCTGAATTATGCACTGCCTCGATGACTGCTGCTATCTCTACATAAACCAATTCATTTTCATAATCTAGGAAAGCCATAGTTCGTAGCACTAAGAAGATTTCTCAATTGCCTGATTGATAACATGAATGAGGTTCATTGTAGAATATCCCTTCCTGAAACCAGCCTGTTGTCTTGGTTGATCGAAGTCAAGTGTTGCTCTGGTTTTATTGAAAATTGTCTCGGTGATTATTTTATAGAGTGCCAAAAACAAGCGCATGGGCCTATAACTCTTCAATTCTTTACCGTCTCCCTTCATACGGATTAGTATAATGTTTGGGGCATTCTTCTAGCTCTCTGATACACTTGAGTAGCGAGGCACTGCGTATAAATGATCGCAAGCTTTTCAAGTGAAAGGTCTCCTTCATTTTTAATTAAATCAATTGCTCTTCTATCTTGTCCTGCTGATTATTTGCCGGGACAGGTCTCGCAAGGCCTTTATAACTTTAAAGCTAGACACAGAAGCCTCTGTGTCCTATTCATCGCTACTTTCAATCAAGGTTGCGTGGTTGCTCTGGGTATTGTATTAGGCAAGTAAAAGTTAATCTGCTGCTTTTGCTACACCATCGAAATTGCTGATGACATTACCCTGCTTATTTACCACTGCATACATATTGCCCTGTCTTACGCCAAGCTTTCTTCTTAGTGATTTCATGCTGTGGCCATTTTTTACTCCTTCCTTAATTTTTCCGGCATTATAATTTCGAATATATCTTTCTTTATTCTTTTTTATCGCTTTGATAGTTCAGCGAATTCTACATAACTTCTGGAGTTAGAGATTTTTGTGCTTAGTAGTTTCATTATTAGGTCCATTGTTGCTTGGGATAGCTTACCAAGTGTTGCTTTACCAAGAAGCTTTAATTGCTGCCTCTGAAGTGAGCCTAATAATGGCTTCATTCATTACTTCTATGTTGTCTTCATCTTCCTGTTCTAAAGCTGCATATATGTTTGCGAGCCCCAGTCAACTGTTCTGATTTTACCGTTACTGCTTCTAGGTTGGGTAGTTTCTTCTTGGCTAACTCTTAGAATTGGGAGAAATCCTAGATCTAGCTCACTAACCTTCAATCACTCCCCCCTTTACCTTACTCAACACATCTGCATCCTGCACTAGGCTGGGATCGGCAGAGAGTATGAAATCTTTTTCATACTCTTTGCCTACGTTACAGGGGGCGCAAGTAGCAGACTACTTCCTGATTATATATGGATGTAAGGCGTGTAGGCGATTCCAGGCGTCATCGATGTATGAGTGTGTCGAAGGTGTGCAATCAATGCGTTGGCATTCGCTGAAGCGCAAGAACAGGCCAGTGCTGAACAGAAGGGATGACTTTGCCTGGTCAGCAAACCACAAAGCCTTACTAAGTTTTTGTCGTAGTCTAGATGAAAGGCGCTTGACAGTTATTGAATATTCAGTAGAGGTCAAGGTGACGAACTATGGGACCGCAATCGCCAATCTGTCTGCCATCTAATTCCGTTCAATACCGACATGCTCGGAATCCAGCCAACACAAGCTTGTTAACCTTCCAAAAAGGTAATGTTTTGTGATTTCGTAGGGTTAAAATTGAGCGCCATCGCAATAGTGCGATCTAGTTAGTATTTATGCAGCTGTTTTATAGTCATAGTATACACCAGCCATATATTGATGCAAGAGCTTTCTGATGTGCACCTCGCCGCTTGCGATAAACCCGAGAGTTCGTCAGTCGTAGATGACGTCTGTTGAAGAATGGGTAACTTTAGTTCACATAATATTTAGGTATGTAATGTGTACCGTCGAACCTTCATCGGTTGTTTAACTATTAAAACAATTGTAAAATATTACTGTGGTTTTATTTGAAGAAGTATTAAGTATGTCTAAGGGATGGGTACACGATCTCTTTCCCTCAATGACCGGAATGTTCAATGCAACACCAGATTCGCCAAGTCGCCAAGCATCATGTTGGAGTTGACGGAGAACAGAATGAGGAAACCGGGGCCCAATGACCTGATGCATCGCAGGCCCGTCCAGACCTGTCAAGTAGCTTGTTACGAAGAGAACAATTCTTTAGTCGAGCGGATAGTCTGACGAATTTATGGTATATTTTTTTATTATGAAGAGAATAACCTCTAGGTTTCCTTGGTTTTACTAGTGCAAGAGTATTTCGTGTTGCACGAGGGAAACGGGGACGTTTTGTAAGAGTGTGGGCCAATATTCATGTTAGCTTTCATTCTTTAAATTGAAACAAACTGTGCATAAGCCGCAACGAATAAGGGATGGCATGAAGAGCAAGCGGAGTGCGAAAGTCTTATCTGCCATTCTGTCAAGCTTCCCATTCCACGTCTGATAGGCTTGTCATGAAATTTATTGTGCCATTAACGCGCTCTTCAAGAGATAATATATGGACGCCTCAATAATGTGTTCACTTTACAATAATTCCAATATGCCTGTGCGAACAACAGTTGCTGCAATCTGACCGACTCTAAGGAGAAAGCTAACGAGACGTCTCTTTGTGAAAGCCAACACTGATGGCTTCTCAGCGGGAACACCCATGCCACATTACAATAAATGTGTGTAATGATGCCGACTCCTTCTTGTCAAAGCTGCCTAACTTCAGTGCAACTTGACTTCGATTCCCAGAAGCAGGTGCCGTCTGTGTAGATTGAGAGAAATTATTGTGGTGTTTATTGGCGCAAGGGCCATCTATGACCAAAGAGCGCCAGTGTAGCACAGTTGACGGCAAAAAGTCCGGCAATTGGAACATCAGCGTAATAATTGCTTTGGGTCAAGGCGCCGCCTTGTTTGACGCCCTGTTTCAGCCCAAGTTGTGTTCTCTGAGCATCTCTGTACATCTTAAATCTACTTATATGGGAAGGAAAATCCCAAATTCAGCGGAGCAAGAGAAGTCTTTGCAAAACACTTATCCAGGTACTCATTTCTGGAGCTCAAAAACTGACACATTGCACCAATGTTGCAAAAGTGCGGTAGTACTCATTACGCACGGGCGCAATATCGTAACCCCGATGTTTTTTCAAGCGTTGACGTTCAGAAGGCAATTGCCTGAAAAAGGCCAAATCCGCTTACTTGACCTTGCACTGCGTCTCCAGGAGAAGCACACGTGTTGGATGTATGCCTCACGTTCCAAGAAACCCTTTCTCCCCTACACTTCCAATCATTCAAAAGTGGTGAAGCGCTCCATAGCTTTAGGGGCTCTCAGAAATGATGTTGTTTGCTATTGCCCCCACTTGATGTCCAGAAGCATCGCCAACCAAGTCCATCGGCTTAAGGCAAGTGGCTATCCAGCACAACCGCTGTCATCCTTGACGGAAGTTTTATTGCAACAGGTTCGTTCCTACCTCAAACCGCGCGATGTGGAAAAGGACATAACCAAGACTGTTGCGATACCGTATGTACATTGTGTGTGTGTCCCGCCGCATCAAGAAAGCCGCGGGCCAGGTCGGTGTTAACGTGGTGTTTACCACACTTAACAAGTTGTAAAGGTTGTGAAAGAAAGTCAACAACAGCCGCAAACGCCCGAACTGTGCATTATGTGACAAACGACTAAGTCTGTAGATTGCAAAACCAATGTAGCTCATTCCATCCCCACCTCTTGCGGCTGCACTTACATAGGGCAAACGGGACGATGCTTTAATGAACATTTACGTGAGTATGCGTACAGTGTCAAGAATAAGACTGGTAATAATCTAGCTGTTCATTGTGCAAAGTGTGGCTGCTCACCCCGACACAGGTGTACTGGGAGGGTACAGCGATCAGACGGCCAGAGAAATATTTGAGGCTTTTTCAATTTATGAGTTAGGAGCCTCTTGTCTAGGCGCCTCCTCAACAGCTCTTTGCGATAAAGAACTTAGGTTCCTTAGAAGTTAATAAGTTTCGATTGTGTCCATATTGTGTATTTTACATTTGTGTAATTTTACGTTTGTGACGCATGCGTAGCAGGAGTTGATTGACGATGAATTGCCTTCCCTTTCTTCCTTTCTCTCTTTCAGCCCGTTGCCAATAGCTTATATTTATGCGGGATTCAATAAAGATATTGCTGGCATTCAGCGCTGGTCCTGTGCTCTTCCTTGCCCGTGTGTTTTTTGGCGCTGCTTAAAAAGAGTAACAAACGATAATGCAACTTCTTCTAGACAAAAGCAGCTGAACATATTTTGAGAGACCTGTATCTGCCAGAAAACTTGTTTAGACTGGTCTATAATATTACGAAGCGTAATTCTACACTATTCCATAAAAATTCTTTTATCATAATTCAACAGCTATCACACGGAGCATGTGATACGTGCCTAAAAAATGCGCTGGCTAAATTATGCTCTACTGAAAGTTACTCATATCTGAGAGAGCCGTCTGACGGCCATTGTGGGGCATTTCGTCTCAAAATTGAATCAATGCAATACCCGCATGTGATATAAGCTGAGAAACTAGTAAATTAAGGAATGTCTGATGGGAAATTGCGAGGCTTACTTGGGGTATCTGAATTTCCAATGAATCTTATGTCAGATATAAGCTCCGGCTAGAGCTGTCGTCAAACGTTTCGCAATAGAGTCTATACGACATGACTAGAATAGCTGTTTTTCGTCTGATTAAATTCTCCTTGATACTCGTCGCTGCACCTACTTATAGATAAGCGCTTAGAATCGTATGCGGCAATAGAAAATAGTGCACTCATCAGACGGCGATTTACATTAGCTGAAGTGTAATCTGTTTATATTACTATACGAATCAACACCATGTCGCAGGTGTTTTAGAAAACTCTGAAAAAGCGGAAAAAAAGTGCTCATAGCCTTATCCACAATACCGCCAATGAGAAACATGTTAAACAAAAGCAGAGACATTACAACACATGCCACTAAGGGTGCGGGTGCCCTTTACGGAAGACAAATTTACTAAACTGCCGGTGCTCTTAAACACACATAGCCTGTTCGTTGAATTGTATGAATTGATTAATACAGAGAATTGAAATATTTATGTTGTGCTTGCTTTAGGTATTTTTGCAAATACTCACTGTTAATGCTTTTGTAATGAGGTTTCTATCTATTTTATGTGATCTGCTTTGCGTTTCCTGTAGGCTTCTATCCTATAGTGGCTCACTATAGTAGTGCAATAACCTACAGGTTTTTGAGTATTTTATATGATGTGCTTCGCATTGCTTTTTACGGGACCATTTGAAACGTATAATTATTTTCTTTTGAAGTTACTCAAATGCAATTTTCTGTCTTTTGTTTCTGCCAAGTAATGGGGCATGCAGCCAGTCAAGCTGCAGTTGAGCAGCTTTCTGTGCTTGTCCGAGAATTCTTCTGTTCTCGTAGAAAAGAAATGCTCAAATAAATTGACTTAACGAAACTTTGAACGGTTTGCCTTGCGGCCTGCCTAGCGTGTTACTCCATGTGATTGAGATGATAAAGGAACTGTTGCACAGATGACACATGATAAATACACAACACACACTAAGCACAAATTGCAGGAATATAGTATCGAAATGAAACCAGTGTTTCAACACATGAACATTTTCAGCCGCAATCCACGTATAGTGATGTTCCAAGCATAAATAAAGAATATTAGCAAAGGATTAGCAAATGAAAATCAGCATAAACGGGATCCAAACAAATACAAGTATACATATGGCAACTAACGTCGGTGCACTTGAATGGCGTCTCACTTGGTGTGGCGTGCCTGACCTGTAGCTTGGCTAACCTTTCAAGGTATGATTAAACTGTCTCTTGAATGCCATCTGAATAGCATGATGGGAAGCATTATAAAACGCGCGTTGAATGTCCAGGAATACACCTGTTCTGACCTGGCATACATCTTTGATGCCCTTGACATATTTAGCAAGAATGATGACGGAAACAGTGCTTCGGTGGTCTTTCTTGAACACTGTCATTTATGGAAGACAGACATTCCTGGTTAGCCTAGCCTAGTCGAAGCGCATCTCAATAATCTTCTCTATTCGTTCGCCAATTAAACTGAGAAATGCAATAGGCAGGTAATAATCATTATCTGTCGGCTTCAGGGGTAATGCGACATGAGAGCATTCCCAGGATGATGATGTTAATAGCGCCGTTGAAGTCTAGTGCAGGCAAAGGAATAGGTAGGTTGGTGCAATGTATTGAATTGAAGCTTTATTGCATTGTACTTTTTAAGCATGTTAACGCGGACAGCTGAAGCGCCTTATAATGTGAAGGCGGGATTCATATTTTAAAGGGAGGGAAGTGCGGCTTGAACAGACACGCACGTTGGAATGTGTTCGAAAAAGTTGTGAAAGTATTCAAGCGAAGTTCATGTAAGTGTACCGAGTTCAAATTACTGTTAGAGAGGGCAATTTTGTAGAATGCGTCGTGGAAAGAAAATTCAGAAAAAAAGGCGTTCATGTTCAGGTACCGTAATGGCAAGCAGCATAATGCTACGTATTCGAGATGGAAGAAAACACTAGAGTGCCGTGCATCTCAATTAAAGCTGGCAGTAAATTGTGCGAAACGGCGCTGTTTAGTGCACCAAATATCGAAAAATCAGAACTGTAGCGGTGACAGCGACAAGGTGCATTTAGATCATGTGTTGTCCCGCTACAAGGGTCTGAAAACGAACGCGCGCAATTTTGCCGTCCAAGCAATATCATTGTACGCCTGGCGTGTATCACAACTCCAGGAAAACAATAAATATTCGGTGCTACGTGCTGCAGCAGATAAACTCTTGTTTCACTTGCGGAAATCTTTGACCTCGAATGACGTATTAGGCACGACTTTGCGCAGAGGGCTTTGATTTTGAAGACTGGTGCTTTTCATGAAACCTGAGGTGCACTGGAATTTTATAAAAGAGTGTATTACCCGTTTATTCTCTTGTTTAGTGTACATTTGCGTACTTGCGCTGAGGTCGTAAAGTAGGCAGATCTTAAATACTCTGACAAGGCGTTGCAAGCGAAACTTCGTATGATACTATAGGTGATACCAACGTCTATAAAACGTGACAGAATCTAGATATCCTACTACGAATAAACTAGTTTTATTATATAGGCTGCTGTAATATATTTTTATGCCTTCAACTGCCAGAATTTTTACATTTCGTTGGTTGCCGTATTATGATTGAAAATGAAGCCTTAAGATTGTTTTAAGTAACACGTATTCTTTGAAGCTGCCTAACGATAAGGGCGAGTAAGTTATCACAAAACAGCGAGTATGACAACAGCCCGCCTCTCACAGGTGATGGCAAGAGAGAACTAATAAGGGACAGTGTGGTAGAGTGAATTGCCCTGGTTTAGTAGACATAACTAATCCCTTTTCTGCTTTAACCTGGCAACTAAGGGTTGAATGCCAGCAGCCGAGCCGTCATTATTAACTATTTTCCCGAATGCAGGCTAAAATTTGTCCGTATTAAAAGCGTGCTCTCCGCATCTGTACATCCCATTCGTGGCTTCTGCAAAACTTGAGTGAACAAATCTTGCCATTGTGTTTTATATGAATAAGCTTAGGAAATGCAGGTTTAAGCTGGCAGTTCTGGCTGACCTTACGTGGCTAAGGGCAAATCTATTACTTTTCGTTGATGGGGCGGGAATTGTTCAGATCGAAATAATGGCACCGTCCATTTAACCGAAACAAACGCAGCTCCCTGTACACTAAGAAAGGACCCCGTGAGTACACACGTCAATTGAATTTCATGATAGTGCAGGAACTGTGAGAAATCTAATTTGATATTCCCTGGCGAAAACTAGGTGCAGCATGATAAGGGTGGACAAGCTTGACTGGAACTGGCCTTCGCTAGACAGTGACATTCACTGAAGGTGGCTGTCCACGCAAAAGAAAAATAAAGAAATCCTAGACAGAAAAAAGTCCAACAGCTGAAAGAAACTACTCCGCTAACACATCAAAGCAGCTCCGCTTTTCTTGAAGCCCGAAGCAAACAAGGCACATTATCATTTGTTCTTTCCGCCACACGGGTGCTATAAAAAATAAAGGAATAGAGAAATGATAAGGCTAAGGGAACAGAGAACCACAACAAGAAAAGAGAACAGAACTGTCTACCAGCGGGCCATAACCAACATCCTTCGCGCTTGCACAAAACAGAGGGCACAGTAAAAGGACAATATAGTATGCTACCCGGTAGAAAGTAAGCCATTTAAAAATATAGGAGACACATCGCAGCACTTTGAGACTCTGAGGTCAATCAGACGTTGTCGTGACGTTGTCGCATGTGCTGTGAGAAAGAGCTCGTGCGCAGGGCAAGAAAGGCTCGCCCCGGGCTGATGAGTTCGTCCGAGGAACGGTGCAGGCGACAGAGCCTCTCAAGCAGTCGCACTGCACTCTTGCAGCGACAACCCATCTCTCCGCTCGGTTATATCCGCTGCATAAAACATGAAGGCCGGGTACATCGACGCAAGCGTTGGCTGCAGAGCTTGTACAGCTTCGGCACCACGCATGACTGGTGGTGTGCGCGTGCGCTTAGGGTTCACTCGTTTGTCTCTCTCCCTTCAGGACGGTCAACAGAGGAACCCATCGAGACGAGAATATTTCGTTGCGTCCCTACAGCCCACTCGTTCAGTTTTCGTCAGTGTTCAGGGAAGAGTGAATCTGCAGCACCGATGACAGTCTCCTAGTCATCATCGCTTCCTTCTGCGTGTACGGTTGCCTTTCTTTTTGTTTTCTTTTTATTCCGTGTAACAGAGTCCATCAACAGAAACGTTGACACGTTTTTTTGGTGTCTCCTACTGAGAATAAGATAGGCGTTGCTGTTCTTCGTCGGCTGCTCCGAGCACCGCCTCAGCATCTCTGTTATTGATTGCATAATTATTACGCTTGTGCATGTCCTCGCACTCCCACCAAGAAACTGAGAGAGAGAGAGAGAGAGAGAGAGAGAATGTTTAATGAAAGGCAAAGAGGTTAACCAGGACTGAGCCTGGTTGGCTACCCAATAAACTGATGCTACTGATGCAGTTGACCGGATGTTGATGGTCTTCGAATGGCTAAGCTGCGAAAGCCGCGGTAATCACAATCTTTAAGGAGCCGACGGACAAGCAGCCGCTTTTAGGTCACAATAACCATAAATTCCCGCCAATAATGAGGGTGTTTCTTATTGATGATACCAGTATATATGCACATTACACCCTCATGCCAACTTTCTTCTGTGTTTCTACATGCAGAGGCTGCGCCTCGCAAGTGCTATCCCTATTGCAGGGCCGTCTCTGCGTCTACACGGCTGAGGCCCGTTAGCTACAGTGATGAAGCATATGTCTTGGGCGCGCACGAAAATCTGAAGCAAGAGAAGCTGATTTTTGTACAAAAGGAATTCACCTAGACATCTGTAGACTCCCATTTCGGAAAGAAGTGAAATGTCATAGAGCGAAACCAGCCCCGCTCGTTGCATATACCTTTATATAATGCAACATGAACGCATGTTGTCATATGGATGAGCGTCCTTCTGTGGCTCTCAAAGTACTTTCCTCCTACATCAATTCGCATACACAGGGGAAGAAATATTAGGCAGTGATCACGTCATCACGTCATCGACCAATCAACGTCAACATCAACGACAACGACCAATCAACGCCCATGATCAATGACGTCATTTGTACAGATACGTTGCCCTGTCCTGTTTGTTATGTGAGCCTTGCGTTAACTCAGATTTTTCTTCGCGGAATAATCAGATCAAAATATTAAACCAGCCCTGAGGGAAGCGTGGTGTTTGTCAGCTGTCTCATTTTAAATTTCGCTACCCGAAGCAAAGCAAACAGCCATGGTTCCCTTATAAACGCGACTGAGACACCATATGTTGGGTGAAGTATTTTTTGCTTTTTAGCTGAAAGCGTGCTACCCCTGACACGGGCGCTTCGAATTCACGCTGTCCTCGCTTACGCGTATGCCTGACTGCGAAACGTGGCACATGTAATTTTTAAATCTTTCGAAGAGTGGCTTTAGGTGTATTGCCGAAAGTGGAGTAAACAAAGTTACTATAATGTACTCAAGAGATAAAATATGTGGTTGCAGAATTTGCTTAAGTACCACCCGGTCAAAACCAAGCATTGCACAATGGAAGCCAACATTAATGTGATTTAAAACTCTGAATAGGGAGTTGGGGCTGCAAGGGCGGTTCTTGATGGTCGGGACTGTTAATGCAAAGGAACTTAAACAGAACGTATGCACATGTGCAGTATATCGTGATTCAATCCTGTTAGTGGGACCTGATTGGTTTCGAAGAAAGGGAGCGGAGCACATCGTGAAGTAATCGAATTCGTGTTCGTTACAATGCCCCTATCGATCCTCTAAAGCAATCACTCGACAGGTACAAGTACTTGTGGCTGTCAAGACAATTTATCCTCCGTGTCGGCCCTTACGTTTCACACCACTGTTTGCCGTTATTTCTATAACCGAGTTACGGGTGATGCGGAGAGATGACGGCAAACAATTCCATGGTTGCCTTCGCTGATTGCCTTCAGTCTACTCAACCAGCTAGGAAATGACCGTATTGACCCACAAACAATCTAGTCCCTTACTTTATAACGCTCGTCCATTGCGATGGTCTTGCGTGGCGGCTAAAAGCAGACCTCACTGCGAGATCCTTGCGTCTCCTCAAGCATAAAAGCTGATTATGAAAGTGCACGGCAAAACGAGATGGCTATTGTGTAACGGCAAAAAAGCATGCGAAAGCAAAAAATTATCGAGAGTCTGCATCAACTGCAGCGGTGCTATTAACATTTCTTTATGCCATCACAAAAGGGGAAGATCTGTTCATCGCATTCGAGAATTAAAAGGTGGTCGTAAGCTTTATATAACACACTGGAGAAAGAGTAGCACATAGCAGCAACTGTATTTCCACGGTTGAAGACGTAGAGGTGCAAACCGGAGTGGAAGTCCTTTGGCCTTCGGCTTCCTGAGTATTGGTAGAAGAAATACATACATCGAAGAAAAACTCCTGAACCCCTGAAAGGCCATGGAGGTGAAAGAACTCAGACGAGTACGTCCTTCGAGGTGCCCGAGTCGTCTAGCGACAGCTCGGCGGCAGTCACAGAAGTCGACCACTCCTCGTCGGAGCGCAGTGCGTCGTAGTAGTAGCGCACGTCGAGACCGTCCTCAGCCGTCTTCTTCATAAGCCACAGCGCATGAAACCATGATGCCAATTTGTTGATGCAGCCAAGGGCCACAGCGTAGACGCTTCGTCTTCCACTCTGCTTGACAGCACCACGCGACCGGAGCTTGTTTTGTATGCGAGAAAACATCCGGAGCGGTCCACTGGTCTTGGAACCCAGCAGGGCTGACTCGCAAAGTCGTGCACAGTTCTTGGGCTGCGGCTCACCTCGGCTCATCGGCTCGTCTTCGAGCGCTGCTGGAGACGAAGGTCTTACATGCAGCTCTACATATTTCACGTCTGCCGATCTGTTGTCCATGTCCGATCGTCGAGGAGTAGGAGTCGCCACGATGGCCTAGCAGTGGTAACCAGGGACTGGCCAGTGACGATGCCTAACGCTTCTAGTAGGAGGATGACGACGATGACCTTAAGATGTGTGGCGCATACCCACTATGATGAATCGGCCAAGAATCGTGCGCCGTGATGAAAATATATTTAGAGAATTTTCAAAATAAGCCGAAATTTTTATACGAGGAAAACAAATTGGTGGTGCATGCGTCTTTTGGATATGATTGCCGACGGTTATGCGATTAGCAATATTTCTTATAATCGGAGTGTAATTAGTGATGATATGTTTTATATGTTAAGATTATTATGACGATTATTGTGGTGATTATAATGATGGTATTGACGAGACAGAGACAGAGTTGTGACGTGTACAAGAGCAGAGTATTTACGAGATAGTTTGACATATGAAACGTGGAATGGGCGGGCTAATCTCTCGTGCGTCCTTTCGTTTTTCACCCGCCGTGGTGCCGTGGGGGCTATGGCGTTGTGCTACTAAGCATGAGATAACGGGATCAAATGCATGCCATGGTGATCGTTTTTCGATGGATGTGAAAGGCAAAAACGTCCGTGTGCCGTGCATTAGGTGCACGTTAAAGAATCACAGGTGGGCAAAGCTAATTCGAACTACAAACATAATAAGATCATGGCTTTGGCATTTAAAACCCCAGAATTTAGTTTCCCTTCCTTATTTTCTTATTTTCATTGGCACGGTGGTATATGCCTATGTGTCACATGGCCAGTTGCACCTACCCAATGTTCCTGGTTGACATTACGACGGTGGCGTGATGTCAACTGTATCACGAAGAGTGCATCACGACAATGGCGAGACGAAGACGCCGTGACGACGACATCATGACGATTTCTTTCTGATACACGTAGAAAGCCTCTGGTTATAGATCTATGCATGGGAACAGCTGCGGTTCCAATTTCCTTTAGCGCATTACTCGCCTATTCTCCGATTTAATAATTTCTGAGGGAAATTTGTTCGTTCTTGTATGAGAAAAATAAAAAGTAAGGAACACTGGAGGCTACGTTTAAAAAACTAAGCTAACGTAAAATGCTTGTAAGCATCACCCTGCGAACATAAATGCAGAACCCCCCCCCCCCCCCCCCCCCTTTCAGTTCTGTTACTGTAATATACGGAGGTGAAGGTGTTGTGCCTTGCCGTGAAGTATGTAAGAGAGGTGAGGAAGAAGACCAATGAGATTGACGTGATAACTGTTACTATGTTTTTGAAACTATTTTTGAGTTCAGTCACAGAAACAGTTAGCAACGCGATTCAAGACTATCTTATCGAGAACAGTCGATCACCCTGCTAAATTTTCTCGACCCCTATATGCCAGCGAAGGCAAGGACTTCGTGTCAAGTTTTGAAATGTGGTGATGCTGGGCTTTCTTTAGGGACTATTTTTGCAATGTAACCTTGTACAGCCATTGCAGAAGGTGCATTATGTGCTGTGGAGTTTTTGTTACGTGCAAAATTGCTTTGAACAGTGCATACACTTTCGAACATCGTTCTTATTTTATTTTATTTTGTTATTTATGATATTTTTTCTGACTTTGTGATGACTCCGCACGGGTTCGATCTTTGACTTGATTGATTTCTTTAAGTCTCACGGTTTTAAGGGTGGCATCCCATAACCCACTTTCTTTTGTTATTTTCCATCATTATTGGTATTTTTGAGTAACTTTCATCACTCGTAAGCTGCCTCCAACCTCTCTATGGGATCTCCTTAGCTTAATTTTTCTTGTTCCTCTTTAGCTACATTGTATGCTTTAACATTACCCGCATCCGGATTTTTTCTTCGAAGCGCATCAAACAACGCCCTCATGTACTTCTTTTTTAATGAGCTGATATCGCGGTTGGGTTGTTCTCGCGTATGTATGAAGAGACTTATGTAGACTCTCTAACTCCTGTGTAGTGGATGACCGTTAGAGGGGAGCGAATATAAACTGTTTCGAATACGAATCAAATACGTATAGAAATTATCGACTATCTAATCGAATATCGAATAGTGAAATGCACATGCATATGTTTAAAGCAGGAACACATATTTCAGTATAATTAAGTTACACGCTTGGACCGCTTAGCGAAAAAAACTGCTCAAAATCAAGCACAATCAGGATAAGCTTAAGCATTATATTACATATTGTCACTAAAATAACTGCCCGATTAGCTGGTCAACGTCATTAATGTCAGGTGTCAGGCACGCTTTAAGAAATATACGTCTAGCTGCTAAATAAATGGTTGCTAATAAATAAATAGTTACCAAAAAGATTAGAGGTTATAGAAGAAAGAAAGACAAATATAAAGTTTCTTAAAGAGTAGTGTGCCCTTATCACATGTATTGAGGCTCGTTGTAATGAGGCTATCACTGCTTGTGGCGTGAAATATGTAACTACTGCATGACTAGACTGCCAAATATACTGAATGACAGACTACAAGGAAATATCACAGGTTTTCAAGTACGCAGGCTTTCAGCGTGAAACTGAAGAAAGAATGCCTAATTAGCCATTTTGTCGCTGTATTTCTTCAAAAACACTTGTAGTTTTACTTCTGATAATTTCTGATTGTTTCTTTTCCAGACAGAGAACAGAACCCAGACTTTAATTGTCGCTCGTTGCAAAATATCTGGTGAGTTCCGATATGCGAAAATATCGAATAGTTCATTTTAGAATACGAATAGTAATTGTTAGTGCGTAATAGTCGATTCGTATTCGAAACTCCGAATATCGACCTCCTCGAGCGACGATCCTAAAGTTAACGGACTTTGCTTTCAGTGCTGGTCTTCGTAGTGGCATTGTACGAGTGCTTCATGTAGATTATAATAATTCGTTATGTATTAGCAGAAATCCACTATGGGGAGCGGGGGGCATAGCCCACGAACCATGTGGTAATATGCTAAAAAATGTAATCGAAGATGTGTTCATGTGTGTCATGTTTTATGTTATATTTTCTTCCTTGTTACTCGCATCTTGTTCGATATTGTTCTCTTCGCCCCGGAATAGGGATTCCGGTCTGGCTGCATTGTGGAGTTCTTTACGTGCTTTCTTGCGAGTCAATGAAGCTGTGGCAATGGAACTGTCGCTCTATCCGAACCATAAGAACAAACCTCCAAGAACTGACCAAACTGGAACAACCAGATATCATCGCTATCCAAGAAACTTATCACACCAATCTGCGCATACAGGGATATGATACACACCGGATATAACAGAACAGCCAACCTGACGAAGAAAAATCTCCCCACGCAAGATCACACAATTCAGGGAACAACCGTGAAACACACCCTAGTGGAAGTGCTACCTGCTACCTAATGCTCGTGCTAGTGCTACCTAATGCGAAGGCTGTGGGTTCGGTTCCCACCTGCGGGAAGTTGTTTTTTCATCCACTTTAATTCCCATTAATTTATCGTTTCTTTATTTCATTTATTAAGCACAAGTAATTTCCCCTATGTTGTCCTTGGTGTCAGTGTTTGTTGGCTTCTTATGATATACCCGAGAAGAAGACACATCAAAGACTATACGTACTATGCTTATATAGTCCACCCAGGGATCTGTTATCCGACTTTGTAAACTTCATCACGCAAGCCAGAAGACTATCTAAAGCCATAAACTCGTAATAATTGGAGATATTAATGCCCCCCCCCCCGCGCACAGCATGGGGTTACCAGCACACGACCAAGAAAGGAGCGCGAGTGCACGATTCGGCGCAACAGAATCACCTCACCCCCTGGAGTGATCCTAAACTAACGACTCGAATAGGCAAAAGTGTGTCCAGGGATACAAATCCCGACCTCACCTTTACAATAGGAATGTCCAAGGTGGAATGGACCTTTCTGGAAGAAAATGTCGGCAGCGACAACCACATCCTTCAGCTTGAAATCCTGCACCGTAAGAAGCCGAGCAGAACCGGAACGGCAAGGCTTACGGATTGGAAAGCCTTCCGAGATTATGACATAGAAGAAAACATCGGAAATATTGAAGAGTGGCTCACCGAAGTGGTCAAGATGGCGGAGAAGCACACTAAAGTCATGCAACTTACGATGGACAAGCCGGCCGTAGGCTCTCCCCTCCTACATCTTTGGGATGCCAGAAGAGGACTACTGAGGCAATGGAAAAAGATGAAACTTAAGCGCAAACTGCAGAAACAAATCGCTCACATAACGAAGCAAGCAGAAGAATACGGAGGTCAACTCAGCAGGCAGAACTGGCATAAGCTGGGCGACCAACTTCAAGGCACACTCAACACGAAGAAGACCTGGCATACTTATGCCAGGTCTTCCCAGACAAGGTCCTGAACGGGCCTTGTCTGGGAATGGAAGCACGCAGAAATCATTATGATCCCAAAACACAACAAGCCACTACAAATAAGCAACCTACGGCCCATCTCCCTTACTTCCAGCACTGGAAAGCTTCTCGAACACATGGTTCATGATCGCCTCACCGCATGCCTCGAAGAGACAGGATTCATGCCCGACACAATGTTTGGCTGCTGACAGCTCCTCTCCGCACAAGATGTACTACTACAGCTCAAGGAAGACCTCTCGGACTACCTAGAATGCCACACAAAGTTCTCTATTTTAACAATAGATGCAAAAGGAGCCTTCGATAATGTGAAGCATGAAGCAATCCTCCAAAATCTCCAAGACACAAACTGCGGAATCCGGACCTGACAATACGTACACGACTTTCTCAAAGATCGCACGGCTACGGTGGTTATCGGCAACATCCGAAGCGACAAGTTCCAAATGCCCAACAAAGGAAGTCCACAAGGGTCAGTCATTTCACCTTGGCTGTTCAATCTCGCCATGATTAAGCTTCCACAACAACTCGATGGCATCGAAGATTTAAGCCATGCAATATACGCCGACGATGTAACGCTATGGACAAAAGCGTCCACAACCGGCCAACAGCAAACTACCCTCCAAGAGGCAATCGATCAGATAGAACAGTACCTCTCAAAATGCGGTCTCCAGTGCACCCCCGAAAAACCACAGCTACTTATACTCATGGCAAGGACCCGGGGAAGACCACCAGCCTACGTCGCTCCAGATTCCAACGTCAGACTCAATGGAATCGATATCCCTCAAGTTGGCTCCCTCCACGTCCTTGGCCTCACAATACGTAAAGACGGTTCTGACGCAGCTACACTTCCGAAGCTTCAGAAGACCCTAACACAAGTAACCCATCTCATTCGGCGTATAACTACCCAAAGATGAGGACTTAAAGAGCAAGAAACCGTCCAATTGATTCAAGCACTCCTTATAACTCGGATCACATATGGCACACCATATCTACTACACAAGAAAGCTGAAATTGAAAAACTCAACATCATCATCAGAAAAGCAATCAAGAGCGCACTATGACTGCCCAGTACGACTTCAACCACGACACTCCTCAAACTTGGCCTCTATAACCCCTGGGAAGAAATGAGTGAAGTGCACAGAGCCAGCCATCTGGAACGCCTTAAGCTGACTCAAACAGGCAGAGCAGTACTTCGCAAGCTCGCATACAGCGAATACTTCACAGCAGACTCAGACGCGAAATCTCGATTGCCGCCACTTCTTCCTGACTCTATCTCAGTTGCTCCAATACCTCGCAACATGCAAGCAACATACCACAAAGACAGAAGACAAGCAAGAGTTAGAGCACTTAGCAAGAAATACTCAAAGAACCCCAACACGAGATATAGAGATGCGGTAACATACCCAGGTAGAAGAGCATACGAAATTACCGTGACCAACAACCAATGGAAGCAGCTAATCGCTGCCACCATACCGGCCAGAAATACAGAAACAGCGGAGGAAGTGGCCATCGTCCTCGGCATCGCCACATGCAAAAACACAGCAATAATCTTGAGCGACTCGCAAACGGCATGTAGAAACCTACAAAGAGGCCGAATTTCTGCCGCACCAGTGAAGATTCTCAAAGAAATAACAAGAGGCCAAGAACTACCCGAAATCTACGTCGCATGGACTGCAGACCACGAACACCTGGCAGGAAACGAAACAGCACATGCTGTTGCCCGAGAGCACACCAGCCGGGAATTCCTGCCATGCGGTCTCCGGAAAGCGACGAGGGTGGAGGACATTCCCATCAACTACGCCGTAATATTGCAACATTACCGACTAGAAAGGAGACAATATCCTCTACCACATCCAATTTAAGCAAGGAAGAAGCCACCGCTCTTCGCAGACTACAAACGAATACATATGTACATGGAATTATCATGCACTAAATGCACCCCACCAAATTCTCATACCTATGCCGATATTGTGATGTACTACACACGCTCCAACACATGGTGTTGGTGTGCCCACACCGCGAGAAAAACAGTCAAGATGGTGCCTCAGAACCGCTACAAGCGATCGAAGAAACGTGGGAGGCAATGTTAAAGGCACAGAGCCTGGAAGATCAGCGAAGTCTGGTGGACCGGGTGCAGGCTGCGGCGTTAGCCAACGGCTTTCTGGGCTAAGAGAGCCGCCCACCTAGGGCGAAGAAAGAACACTTTCTCGCTGTTCCTTACAATAAATGTTCTTTCCTCCTCCTCCTCCTTCGTTGATTTTCTTTGTTTATCATTGCTTGAGTAACACATTTAGGATTTCATGCTAGCGAGCCCTGACATAGCCCACTTTTCTTGTTTTCATACCTAAAAATAAAAGAAATACGAATGAAAAAATAAATAAATGTTCAAAGCTATCATATACCTCGTGTTCTTGCACGTGTGATAACCATCCAACTCTTGCTATTCTTTCATAACAACAACGACGACGACAATCTTGACCTCGTCTTTTATATTGGTAAACAACAACAACAGCAACAACAACAACAACAACATATCGTTACGTTCCGGTGTGTGTCAGACTGTATCAAGACGACCTCATTTACTCTTAGCTCACATCGCTCTTTATTTTCTGAACACTCGACGTTGCTTGTCACCTCATGGTACACACTTTCAATCTGTTATGTCGGAAGAAGTAGGTGCTACCACTACACGATAAACTGCATCTCTTTCTTTCACTTTTATATCAACAACTTAGCGGTTTATTGCAGCCTTGCGGCTGTTCTTGCGAATGTGTCACTTCTTTCTTTACAGCGTGAATGAAAGATAACAGGTGCATAAGTTCCTAAAATTTAGCTGCATATGCAAGGAGATGTATCACCTCTTAATAAATAATTTCGGTTGTCTTTAAAGTACAATATTAAGGAGGGCCAAGGTTAAATTTTTCTCACAAGGCAAATCAGTTTCTTCGATATACGCGCGAGTGTTATCCTAATTGGTATCTCGTTTACTGAGAAATTCTATCGTTATACGAAAAAGGATAACCTGACGAATTGGATGATGTGCGCAGTGAAATGTCGAGAAGGCCTTTTCACTCGATCGCTCCCTGGATATTCAAGCAACCTGTTTATACGTCTCCATGTCATCATTTATTTGTATCTATACAAGCTTTCTTGACACTTATTAGGTATTCTGTATAACAGTAAACTCAGTATGACAGTAAACACAGTGCTCACAAGAGCGGGTGTCCAGCGCCCCACAAGAGGCGACTAATTCATAACCTTGATAATATCAGAGAACTCCTACATAAACACAATTCAAAGTTGCTGTGTGTTCAGGAGACACACCTGAAGGACACAAACACAAACTTTCTTCGTAATTACACCATCTTCCGAAAAGACCGTGACGAGGCTAACGCCTCCGGTGGGGTAGCATAGTGGCAGACAGGTATGTCCCTTGTCGACAAGTTGAACTTCAGACGCCCCTTGTGGTAATGTAAGTTCTGGCAATTGTTGTAATAAATTGGTCACTGTATGTTCTGTATACATACCCCCAAACTATCAGCCCCATAAACATGAAATACAATCATTACTAGATCCGGTACCTGATCATTACCTGGTTCTTGGAGATTTGAATGCACACAGCAACCTATGGGGTGACTCTTGCTTCGATGCACGAGGTCGTGTGATTGAACAGTTTCTTTTTTCTTCTAGTGTATGCCTTTTGAATTGAAAGGAAGCTACATATTATAATATTGCAAACAAAACATATTCCTCTATAGATGTTAGCATTGCATCTCCGACCCTTTTACCTCACCTTGAATCGAATGTTATTACATATCCTTACGGGAGCAACCATTTCCTTATAGTTCTGTGTACACCAAAGTGGAATGAATGTCGCCCACAGGTTCCACGGTAGAAAACTGATTGACATTGGGGAACAGTTCCAAAATATTAATCTTATATCGCGGGCTGACATTTGTACTCTGAGCGTGCGTGCTGCGGTTGAGTACTTCACGGTTTTTCTTATTGACGTCAAGTCCAAATGTATCCTTGAAACAAGCAGATCATCTAACAAGCGCCGTGTGCCGAGGTGGAACGATAACTATCGTAACGCGCGTGAGACAGAAAAAAGCATCGGGGTTGCTTCGCGATTCGCGGACAGCCGTAGACCTCGTTAACTTCAAGCATGTTAAATTTCAGGCAAGGAGAATGCGCCGACAAGCTAAAAGAGAGAGTTGGCAAAAGTATATATATAAAAAAACTCTTACACAGATGAAATAAAGGTCTGAGATAGGGTGAATAGAATAAAAGGTCGACAACCTTACTCGCTACCCTTAGTAAATACTCATGGAGACATACAGAAAAGCAGGCGAACTTTCTGGGCGCACATTTTTAACACATATTCAGCTCGTCGCTCAACTCCGACACATTTCAAAGAAACAAAGCTCGAATAGAACGACAACCATTAGAACAAAAAGTGCAAAAAACGAGGCGTACAGTCAACCACTTAGCATAGGAGAGCTTCAAGCAGCTCTAAACAGCTGGAACAAATCTATCCGAGGCTCTGATTGCATGTTATTTCAAATGTTGAAACATATACCATCTGAAACACAAAAAGAAAAACGTTTTTTTTTCTCTGCAATTATATATGGTCTTCCGGCCAGATGCCCTCTGTTTGGAAAGAGGCTATTATAATTTCAATTCTGAAACAGAGTAAGGACCCTTCTATGGCATGCAGCTATAGGCCTATAGTGTTGACGAGTTGCCTATGCATACGTTTTGAGAAGATGTTAAGCAGGCGCCTGCTCTACTATCTTGAAACTAACAATGTCTTAGACTCACGCTAATGCGGTTTCAGGGAAGGAAGATCGACAAAAGACCAGATTGTGCGCATGGAAGCGTATATGCGGGACGCCTTTATTCACAAACAGCTCGTGTTATCATTGGTTCTTGATATGGAGAAGGCGTATGAGACTACGTGGGGCTTTGGGATTCTTCGGGATCTTACTGGAATGGGTATTCGAGGCAACTTAGCATTGTTGACAGTTATCTTGTCTAACAGGCCGTTTCATGTTAGAGTTGGTAATGTTAAGTCTCGATCATACACACAAGAGACAAGTGCACCGCAAGGTGGTGTGCTGAGCTGAACGCCTTTTTTTTTCGTAAAAATGAACTCCTTACATAGTGTCATACTTCGCACACTCTTTTACTCAGTTATGTTGACGAGGTTCAGATAGGTGTCAATTCCTGCAATCTCAGCATCTGCGAGAGACAGCTAGAGCTTGACGTAAACAAAATCTCGAAGCGGGCGGATGAAAACGGTTTTAAATTAAACCATCAGAAAAGTACATGTGTTTTCTTCTCAAACGAGAAAGGCACAATACCAGAACCCGTTATCGACCTTAATAGAGAAAGGCTGTCGGTCAGCTTGTAACACAAATTTTTAGCATTATCTAGGACACGAAACCTAATTTCATACTCCAATTGAAATAACTCAAAGCGAAGTGTCTGAAGACTATGAACCTGCTAAAGCTGCTGTGTCGAATAGCCTGGGGCAATGACGGCAGGTGTCTGCTAAGCCTGTATAAGCCTCGTACGCTCGCGCGTCGACTATGGAGCCGTGGTGTACCGTTGCGCAATGAAGAGCGCCCTAAGAATCTACGACCCACTCTACAACCTAGGTGTACGCCTGGCAATGGGTGCTTTCAGAAAAATCTCTCTGGAAAGCCTGATCGCCGACGAGAACGAATGGCATTTACGCCTACGCAGAACATACCTTAGCTTCTCGTACTTTCTCAGGTGTAAGTCAGATAACACACATCCGGGTCACTCAACTCTGCTCGACTTGTCTTCTGTCAGACTTCACCGCAACCGCCCTTCCGTTCGTTATCCTCTGTCTATGCGCTTATAAGAACTGGCTAAGGAAACTGGCATTCCCGATTTATTTATTTATTTATTTATTTATTTATTAGCATACCTATATTTCGCCCATTCGGACATTGCAGCAGGGGGCATTACATAATGGCAACACATGAAGTATGCATCACATACATGAGCGAGCATTAGAAAAAAATAAAAAAAGGAGGTGTACAATTAGCACAGCCGTCAGAAATAGTATACGAAAGAAAACGTAGAAACTATACAATTCAATGACGGGTGAAGACACGTAAAGGGAACGTGAAACCTATCCATGAGGTACACAACTGAATGAAGTGGTAAACAGCACTGTTAAGCTGCTAAGCCAGAACGCAACATACAGTGATTATGGCATGTAAAACGGTATATGCGTGGGAAACAGATAAAAACAAAAACAAAAAAGCTATGAAATAATTAAAAAAACACATAAAAAGAAAGATATTTATACGCTAAACTGCAATCAACAAATTGCGAAGCAGAAGATCAGAAAACGTGTTGTCTGATTCAGCCTGCATGACGTCGATGGGCGGTGAATTCCATCAAGGAACAGTCCAAATGACTCCGACTTCTCTTGCACTACCTTGGGAATGGCATAATATACAGTGTCTTTTGCCGCAATATCAAAACATGCGCCGGAGGCGCATATACATTCACACTTTCTTGAAAGCCAAGCAAAGTACTCCTGCGCAGAATTTCATACAAACGCTTCAAAGTCTACCTATGGTGCAGCTTATGCCGCTCTCGGACCGTCTTTTTCAACGTCCGGCGCAATAAATCCGAAAACGAGCATCTTCACAGCGGAGGCATATGCGATCCTTTCTGCTTTTAAACATGGAAAACAAACTGGTGTAATAAAGACAGTCATATCCACAGACTCATTGAGTGTTCTTAGTGGCCTATCGAGCCTACGAAAACACAAACACTCTATTCTCAATGAAGTCTAGAACCTTGTGCACTCAGCGTACATGTCCAACCAAATTGTTCTTTGTTGGGTGCCTGGCCACAGAGACCTGGATGGCTACGTAGCTGCTGACGAAATGGCTGCGTCTGAAGCTTTTTCTTATGCAGACATTGCTGTACATGTACCGTATGGAGGCCTTAAGCCATTTCATTTTGTATACGACATAAGCTACGGAAATATTTTCAGAGGAATTGGAACAGGTAGGTATCCAACAAACTACACTTAAACAAAAAATAGAGAAATGAATATTTGAGAAAACAACAAAACATCGGGAAGCACTGCTTTGATGATTAAGAATTGGGCACACCTACAGTACTCCTATTTTCTAAACGGAACTAACCCTCCGACATGTGGCAGGTGTGCCAATAGACTTACAGTCCTTCATGTTCTCGTTCAGTGCCCAGTAGTATATAGCACAGGAAGGAAAAACGTACTTCCCTTCCTCATACCGTCATAATATACCTCTGCACCCAGCGTTCTTTTTAAGCAATGACCCTCTATTTAATTTCAAAACATTACTAAAGTTCTTAACAGAAACGAATACGGTAGAAATAATTTGGCCTAGCTTTTCGTAGCACAGCCTCTCCTATAAGCTGCAGCTGCAACGTAGTCAATTACAGAGCACATGCCTCACCGCCCTTGCGCTGAAGGGCTCTGCTGTAGCATTAGTGCTGCTGTAACTAACAGGTATTAGAGACCAATCCTTCACAACGTACTTTTATAGTCATAGCACTCACGGTTCATTTACATTATTTTAATAAATAGATAAATATGTTACGCCATTTACAGCGAATTCTTTTAGGCCGATATACAGCCATCTTGCATCCACCATTTGCTACTCATCTTCTCATTGGCGTTCATCGCCAAGAGCGATGGCGCTCTTTGGCCATTTCTGGTCCTTGCGCCAAAAAACAATAGCTATCAATCAAGTGAATCAATAGTTTCATCAACGACAGCCATAATGACACATTCACATAACTATATAGCAGAGAATTCCCAAATTGGTTGTTTCTGCCCCCATTCCAGCTCTATGCATTCATATATGATATTGTTCAAATGTACAAGATTTGTGTTGTACTTCTTGTGAACCAAATTCCGCTTCTCATCGTATTTCTTCTCTGTGTTTCCTTCTATTTTGCTAAATACGGTATCACTGGCATCTGAAGATTACCTTCCCTTATTCTGAAAAATATCGTGCGCCAGCGTCGTAGAAAGGACACTTCCTCTTCTTTCCGTAGTAAAATATATTTGTTTCTTCATGACATGCAACGACGCCTTTTCGGGCTTTTTACTTATCAGTACTACATCACTCTTTTTGAAATAACAAACACTGCGCTTATAATAACTAACTGTTCAAAAAATTCCGTTTACATAAGTATTTAATGTCGGAGTATACTTTGAATGTTCGTTTCATCATACTCCATATAAGCGGGCTGAGCTGAATTCGAAGACTGCATATGCAGCTGTTTTCTTGGGGGGGGGGGGGGGGGGGGAGGGATAGCTCGGACATTTTCGCCCTTCGTCTTCTCCATTCGAAGTCTTTGAGTTTCTGCGGAATGGCTGTCGTAAACTAGACTGGCTATTTCTTTCATCGGTGTGTTGCTTCTATTTTGTGCTAAAATTTTGCATGCTAAGATCTCATTTATAAGCGCCGCTGGTGCTTCCTTTGTGTCTATTCGCTGAAATTCACTTACTATGGTTTTCATAATTTGTTTTATTTATAAAATGTCGATGGTTGTGCTGCCTGTAGACGCTTGAGGTGTCTGATGTCGAAGTACTTCTTGAGCGGGCCTAGCCTACACGCTACAAGATCGCGTCCTTGGAAATTGTCGCCTTCAGTGATGCTTAATGTTGTTTTAATGGCTAGTGTACGAGAGATTGTTACGACCTTTGGCCGGCTTAGTCAGCCCCTGTCTACAAGTAAGTGAAGCAATTATTTTCCTTCAGGCCAGAGTCCCCCAATACGGCATACCTCATAATCAGATTGCGGTTCGGGCATGTAAAGCCCCTAGAATTTGATCTTATCATTGTTTACCTAATTGGTGAGAGGGCATTGTTTTTTTCACAAGGTACAAACTGTCTATAATTTATCCCAAAGCCATGCTTCACGGGATTGGAAATATACTGCGTTGCTAGGTGGGGTGGGTTGCATGAATGTTATAATTTAACATTGCTCGCCTTCTGGTCTCTCAGGGATGGGGAATTACGAATTCTTGGTGTCTCGACTTTCGCACCGTGCGTCACCTCGCTTCCGCTGCTTCACCTTTCAGGTTTCAGCTGGCACTGCAATTGTGGGAAGTTTATTGGACCTCCTTTAGCTTGAATTTTGTTTCGCTGTTTGTTCATCACCGCTGTCTGATTTTCGTCTAGATATTGACTGATGCCTACGTCTGTTCCTGGATCGTGGATCTTGCAGGGTTGTTGCATCTGCATGCCGTGTAAGGCGTCGCTTTCTTTCCTTCTGGTTTGGTGTCCTTTTCTCTTTCCACTAGTGTTAACTTTGGAGGCGCCATGGTTATTCTTGAGAGCTCTTTAAAAAAAGGTATTTTCCACACCTTGTGATGGGTTAGTTATCTGCTATTTGCTGTTTGATCTTGGTGATTGGTGTTCATTTTTACTGCTATTTTTCCCCGAGGCTTTCAGTAATTTCTGAATCTTTCTTTTCCAGTTTCTCTTGCCTTTCTGTTGCCTTCGAAAGTTCGTTAGAGTATGATTGCTCTGTTCGTTCTTTTACTTCCGAAGGCCTATCCGACATGTCGTTTTCACTTGTTTCTTGAGTACCTTCGGATTCTCTCGAAGGCTCTGATATGTGTGTGGCGCTGTGTTCACCTCATTGGTGTAACTTTCTGTGCAATTTTCGCATCCCCAGTAGTCTGACAAGTTCTTTTGCTGTGTGCTGCGGTGCTTTAGAACTTGAAAGGGTGAGGTTTCTGGTCTGTCCCCACGTGTGTCTATAGGTTGCTCTTGGCAAGAGCGTCATGAGCTCGGGGACGTCGTTGGAGGTGCATGCTGCCATGGCGTAGGATTTGCGATGGAAACAGGTGCGAGCTCCATGTCACCCCCCCCCCCTCCCCTCTTCTCTACGCTTGCACTCTTCACCACAGCCTTCTGCACATTGACAAAAGCCACGAGCCGACCTGATGCTTCCACTATAATTTTTTACTGGTTCATCTTGAAACTTTCGGCTACCTTTAGTTCGGTAGGGGCTGAAGAAAGCCAGCACCTCCGTGGTAGCAGCGCTTTACAAGTCGCTGTGGGACTCCTTGGTCTCCTAGGAGTCGATGTCGAGCCGACGAGACTACAGGAACGCGCGAGCGAGACAACCTACGGACAAAGCTTTGGGACTGTGTCAGTTCTTTGATTAACAATTGATACTGAGATATCCTAAATACATCTTTCACTCACATTCAAAATGAAAAGCAAAAGATTGATTGACTGGACGCAGTGATTATGCACGAAAGTGGACAAACTGCCACTTAAACACCGATCATGGGTCTGGGCGAAGTTCTCTTCTCTGACCTAGAAAAAGATTTGGGCACTATATTTACGAGGTTGATAATACTTTTGTGCTGAAAATATTGTTTTGCAAGGTTCAGCTAGCTAAGTGAAAATGTCAACTTTCTTCGTTGATACACACCAGATGAAGGAAAGATATTGTTCAAAAGAGAGATATGGCGCTATTCTTCAATAACAATGCAAGCGAAAAGTGGCGCTAAACCCCAACAGGGGCCCTTTCCACAGAGCGTTTCCTCCATGGTAGGCCGCGCCGGGATCAGGCCTTCGTCTCGCCGCTTCTCTCTCTCTCTCTCTCTCTCTCTCAAATACCTCCTCCAGAGGACGGCACGCGTTGTGCGCGTGCGCGCTCGTATGTGTGTTTGTGTGTAAGTGTTCTTTTTTCTTGGTGGCAGCTGTGGAGGATATTCGCAGGAGCCGCGGTCCTTGCAATTATCGAAACCGTCTACATTGGGAAGGGTTGCACCAAAGAGAGCAAAACTATAACAGCAGCCACAAACAGAAACAGAAAAATGAAAGCACCAAACGAAACAAGTGACTCTTCATGGCGATAATTTCGTTGTAACAAAGATGGCCCCATTTCTGGCATTCAAAATCGGATAATTTTAGCCTAGGAAGGATCTTTCAATGATCCCAGCCGATGGATGGGTTCTTTGCGCCACAAGTGTACATTTGGAGAAGCGCACTTTGATAAGAGAGCCGTCATCGTAAACGCGTTTTCCATGCCTGCGCGTTCCTCTCTCGAATGATTTCGCGCCACAATGGATTCGTCCCGTAGCCCAGCGTCGTTCTTGTTCTGTTTAGCAGAGCGGGTAGGCAGGACGCATGTACAACGAATCTTTTACACCGAACTTTATAGGCGTGTGTTCAGTAAAGGACTGTGAGACCGGTGACTTCGGCACTGAAGTACACACGAGGCCGGCCGGTGGGTGAAAGATAACCGCGACACGTACGTTAGTTTTTGTGACGAGAAAAGTTAGCTGGGAAAACCGGTATAAAGGATTCGCTGCGCTCAATCGAATAATCGTACCTTGCGCAACAATGTGCTTAAAAGAGCTGTTTCACATTTGGAAGGATACGAACAAGAAATATAATCCAAGCTGTATGAGTAGACTATCCTGTTGCAATATCAAAAGTATCACTCTTAGCGGGAAAGGAGGATTGTCAATGCCACAAAAGACGCTATAGCTTGAGACGGGCGGTGAAGCCGCCTAGAGCTTCGCTCTCCAACTCACTGGCATCTGCTGGGGCATAGTTATTTGATTAGCAATAAATATTGTCTACATCGTGTACTGAATGAGGCAAGAACTCTAACTTAGCAAGCTTCAAGAATTTTCATTGACAAAGAACAGCCCGAATATGAACGAACACTCCGAAATATGTTACGTCAGGGCGAAGTACACCAGTGCTGAGTTTCTTGAGCGAGATTAAAAAATATGGACCTTCGATCATCATTTTTAACTTCGCATAACGGGCCAATTGCAGTGAAATGAACAAAAGTAGAGTTAAAAAAAAAAAGGTGTTGTATCAGTTTAGACTAATCTAGCTTCTTTTTTTAGGGTCCGCTTGAGCATTATATGTGTCAAAGAGCTTACGAAAGGATTTCGCCTAGTGATATTGCCAGCCCGGAAATAATTTAATCCTTGGGAGCTCAAACTGACCGCATAAAGGAAACACAGTCAAGCTTTTGTATATATTAAAGCGTAATGAAATGCACCAGCCGTAAAGAGAGATGACACCGCCTGTCAAGGGTCACGATTTAAAAGAAGTCGTTTTGACAAAGTTAAGAGGAAACTTAGGATCGTGATTAGACAGCTGTGTAGCCGCGATGTAGGTGAGTCAGAATATTACAAGGACTTGCTTGGCTTCATTCCCTTTTGACTTATAAAGCTTGATTTATACGACTGTTTTACCGTACCGTCACATGACTATCTTGCGCTTCATGGTTTGACAGAAAACTCTTTTTTTCCGCTTTATTGAGTGCTTGCTACTCCTGTCCTTCAATCTGCTCATAAATGCTGTGTGCCTTTGGAAATTCAAGTTATTAACAGGAGCTTTGCATGTATGTATCAAGCGCTTTGAAAAATGTAAGGAGAACAGCGTGTACCGTACATGCTTTTACGACATCTTGTTTGAACCAAGTAAGCAAAACGAATAATGAAATTCAAGAAAAGGATATTAAAAAGAAATTTTGGTCTGAAAAGACAGCGGCAACGAAACTTGACGTATAGGAACAGTAGCTGCCTCCCTCAATGATGTAACAATAGCATGCATAGATGTCATAAACTCGAGGCGGAAAAAAATTGCTGGTAGCCTGATATGGTTTAATTAAAAGTGTGGGGCGACTAAGATTTAATACAGGACAAAGAGAATGAGAGAGGAAGAACTCGCTGCGCTCCTGCCGTCAAGTTGGTGCACGAGATTAAGAAGTTGCGAAGTTTGCAGCAGCCACCGCCTCCTCGTTCTCCACTGTCGTCAGGACGCATGCGTGTCGAGGAGGTTCATTAAGGTGTTGCCCTATGCAAAAGAGTGTGGCCTCAGGGGAGGCCCGGCAGGGCGTCTTTGCTTACCGTAGGATGCATTATTCTCGTTAGGTACGACTGCTTGTGTCGCGAGTCGGGGGTGTTTTGGCACTCGGTATATTTTTCGCTCCGGAAGGGCGATTTTGACAGCTTTAAGATTCAGAACGCGAAGCTTCAGTGTAATCAACACCAAGCCTTCCACAAAACGGTGCGCGTAAAAGATTCTTTAATTTCTGTGTAGACTATTCCCCACAACGTTCGCACTTTGCAACATTAACTTCAGCGTGTTCGCACTATAGGTTAAACCGTTTTTATTTGTTTCTTTATTTAGGTATTTCGCGGGTTTTACGTGGGAACACTGTGTGATGGGGGGGGGGGGGGTGGTGCGGTACATGTTTTGCTTCTGTAGAGAGCGATCAAGACAATATAAAATAGAACAAAAGAGTGACAAACTCTTGGTTTTAAGAAAGACAAGATATACATGGAAGTCAAACGTTATGCAATGTTAAGGACGAAGAATAAGGTTATGGATCTGTATAAACAGGTGTACCTAGCCAAGAATACACTTCTAGTGCTGAAGAAACAGCGCCTCCAGCAGTTTCCTAAAGATTTCTGTATCTTGAACATTGGCTCTATCATCTGGAAGATTATTCCATAATAAAAATACACGTGGCAATTCAAACGTTTTAAATGTGTAACTCTGACCATAATGACGCTGAAAACTGATGTTATCGTGCGAACGGTGGGAACAGCGCTTAGGTCTAAGAAGCGGAAATGAAGAGGGGTGCTTGCGGTTGATGATGTTGTGCAGCACCGAACAAGCTAAATGTTTCTGCGTGAGTCCAAAGAAGGAAGTGATAGCGATTGTTTGATTCTGGTCACGCTCGAATGTCTGCTGTAGTTACTGAAGATGAAACTTGCGGCGCGGTTTTGAAATGATATTAAGCATTGGATTAGATAGGCTTGTTTGAGTGACTATGTACGGCGTCATGATTTGCATATCTTTATCGTAGTTAAAAAAATATTTCTCCATCTCTCTTTTTTTGTTCGGTACCGTTACCAAGGTTAAAGTCGTTCTTGAAATCTGACCGCACTGAGGGGGAGAGACAAAGTACAATTACAGTTACTGCGCCGTCAGACTAAAATAGGTATCTAAATTAAAATATTTCCAAGTTACTAAAAAATTCCATAGTACACTGCCTGACGTTTTCCTTTAGGTTTCCTTCCCCGTCCTCCCTTTAACCGCCGACTGCTTTGTCAATCCGCCATATAGGGCAATCCCCATGGAATGAGGAGGAAACAAGCAAGCAATGACATCATTGCTGTAAAGTAGAAAATAAGTGAAGACGAAGTCTTGCGCCATTTCTTGCATTCAGAGGATGTTTTGTTACGCGTACCTCAATGACGCCATAATTTATGCCAGGGATGAAAAAAGAACTCGGAGCATTTCGCTGGTGTACTTCAGGTAAGGCTATCAATGTTGTGGCCCAAAATTGAAAGCCCCGAAGAACTTGCAGGAAGCTAAGGACGCAATCGTTAATCATTATCGGGTGCCCCACAAAAATCAATCAATCAATCAATCAATCAATCAATCAATCAATCAATCAATCAATCAATCAATCAATCAATCAATCAATCTGACTAATTATTTTGATACCTTTTAAATACTATCGAAGATCCGTAAAGGCAAACTTCTACGACTAAGAAGTGACAAACATCACCACAACCGTTATTCGAGAAAAGCATAAACGCGTGTGAAATCCAAAGCGTCGAATGACATTACGAAAAGGACACTCATGAAGAGAAGTCATTAGGAAAAGAAGATGGACTGCCACGTCACTACATCCTATTGCAGATTATATTTACTCTTCTCATTAGCTTAAGGAGGTATATGAGACAGGGTATAAGAAAGCTTTAGTCATTTGACGTGTAAGTGATGAGGAAGGAGGAAAGTCTTAGCCTGTGAACTTGTAAAGATCACTCGCCGCTTTAGCTTTGTGTCTACGGCGTTGCGCTGCTGAGCTTGAGGTAGTGGGTTCGATCCCGGTTGTGGCGGCCGTATTCCGAAGGAGGTGGATAGATTTAGGTCACGCTAAAGAACCCGACGGGATCAAAATTATGCACAATTGCCACATAATGAGTTCATGGCTTTCGGAGCATAAAACGACAGAATTAATTTTGAACTTGAGCCGTTACGAAAATTTGGGCGCGCAAGGCGTAATAGTCACTGCAGCTGGGCAGTAGCAAAGCTGCACACGACCCGCGCACACAAAGGTGACTACAGTCTGATAAGTCAGGAATATATGGGTGAGGCTCCTCGAAAAAAAGAAAAGGTGGTGGTCCGAGCATTCATCACTTCACCAAGAGGAGGGGCTCCTTGGTTTAGCTATAATCAGCATGCCGCGGCCACACGTCACACGGACGAACAGCAAAAGTAGCTGAACTAGCCACATTATGTTTGGGTAGTTTGGATATGTGATTAAGAGAGGACTCACACTGACTTCCTACCCAAAGAACGTGCTAGTCGACAACTGCTACTCTCTTTGAAATTCTTGATCGAACTAGCACACAAACAATTGGCAGTGGGCACAAAGTAAGACATGAATGACCTGTTCGCTCATTGCCCCATTTCCATATACTATATTCCCGTAACTCCGTACCTGATTCCGCAGAAGCGATGCCGTGTTAGGAGAACAAACGCAGAGATCTTTACATTTATAGGACGCGTCCAACGGAGGAGTGCATCCAAGAACGGCATCGAGATCTCCATCTCTATTCCCTTGTTCGACGTTCACGAAGCACGGCAAGTCGTAACAGCAAAAGGAGTAGCAGGAGGACAAAAGTCTCGTCCTCGTCATGAAGCGTCTCCACCTAGGGTTAGTAGCATATAATAAGGTATTATACAAGCAACAGGAAATGAACGTTAACAGTGCAAAATACAGAATTCATTATAAATAACAAGGTTTAGCTTATCTTACGGTAACATAAATAATTGTATGTGAAGAAAATATGAGAAGTTTATATATACCAGAACAAAAACAAACAAAAAAGCAAAAAAGCAAAAAAGAACGGACAAAGAAACGGTTACAGTAAATTATCTCATTAGTTTGTCAATAATAAATGCATCTTGAGTTCCCTTTTGAATTGGTGTAAAGATCTTGCATTTTTCATAATGAGAGGAAGAGTGTTTCAGACTGATATGGAAGTAAATTCCACGGTTTCTTTACCGTAGTTAGTGCGGATTCGTGGTAAAAGAAAATTGTTATTCAACGCGAACCTGGTGGTGCTATTAGTTTTCAGGTTAGATGGTGAAAATGTGATCGATGGTAGCTCATTATGTAGAAATCTGTAGAAAAAGATACCTAGGTTGTATTCAGTGAGCCCAGAAATAGTAAGGAAGTTATTCTCGTGTAGTAAGGAAGTGGCATTAGAAAATCGGGAACTATAGGCAATTATTCTGATGGCTCGGTTCTGAATTGTCTGTAAAGACGTAATATGAGTATTAAAGGTGTTTCCCCAACATATTATACCATAAGTAATGTGAGAGTGGACGAAAGAGTAGTAAAGTGAGAGCAATGTGGTAGTATGAGTATGCCTCTGCAATTTGGAACCCTCACCAGTCCTATCTTACTAACTCGCTCGAAGCAATGCAGAATCGCGCAGCCCGTTTTATCACTTCAAACTATGACTGGCATAGCAGTATAAGCGGCATTAAATCATCCCTCAGCTTCCCTAGCCTAGCAATTCGAAGGAAGATTTCACAACTTTCCCTTTTCCACAAACTCTATTACAATTTTCCACACCTCAGGAACACTCTCTTACTTCCGCCCAACCGCTTTTCTAAGCGTCTCTTTAACAACCTGAGTCTACAACGTCTCCATGGTTCCTCTAATGCCTTTAACAACTCTTTCTTACCCAGTGCTATTGAATTGTGGAACGCGCTACCCAACAGCATAGTAAATGAAAGTAATCCAGATAAATTTAGACACCTCTTATCATGTTTTCTAAACCCTTAACCTACCAGTACTATGCTGTTACTCTAACGTCTAAGTTCTTTTTTTTTTCACTTTTCTGTTATATTGCCGGTTGTGTTGCCATTTCTACTTCCGGTTCGTACCTTACTTTATTTTTCTTTTTGTTTTTTAAAATTTTCTTGCCCGTCGTCTACTAGCATGTATACTAAGTTTTGTTTGCCGTTATACTAATGAGTTAACCATTGTATAATATTGAACATAGTGTTTCTTGATGATTTTGCCCCCCCCCCCCCCTTATGTAATACCCCGAAAAGGGTCCTTAAGGGTCAATAAATGATGATATCCGTAGCTATCGAATAAACTGGTGTAGTTAATACAAATGGGTGATGTTTCATCGAGTAAATTAATGTTTATATCACCTATTCTAACAATATTTTTATTTTCTAGTGATATAGTATGTAAAATATGATCGAGATTGGTACAGAATTCATTGACTGACGATGAGGTAGAACGGTAAATGCAGCCAAATATGAAATTCTTATTATCTTCAGCAAGAAAGCAGTTACTGATTTCAATCCAAACAGATTCGCACTTAGTAACGGTTAAGGATAGATCATGTTTTCTTCGATAAGCAGTATTAGAAGAAACATATATGGCAGCAGCACCGTGATTAGTCGTCAATCTGTTGCAGTATTCCACTTTATAGTTAGGGAAGCAATACAAATTTTGTCATCATCAGATAAGCAGGTTTCAGTAATGGCTATTAGTGAAACGGATTAGTTAGTGATGCGAGGAAATTATTGATAGCGTCGAAGTGTTTGCGAAGACTCCTAGCATTAACATGAATGACGGAACAAAATCCATTTAAGAAAGAATTGAATTGATCGGATTTCAGTGTAGAAGCCATGCTTGTTGTGTCAATTGGTTAAACAATTATGCCTAGTCTAATTTGGTTAAGTCGGATTCGTCACGAATGCACAGAACTTTGCTGTTAGTAATCTTCCTAGCCTTAATTTGGCAGTTGTCCGTCCAAAGGAACATCCAGTTTCTTTCTTTCTTCAAAGTTAGAGCCTTGGAAAAGAGAGCCTTGTTAGATGGGGTCAGATGCTCATTCACAAAAACGCGTGCGTTGGAAGAGCCGGAAAATCCAATGTCACTAAGACAAAGTTTAGCTTTACGCGCTTTACTAACAAAGTCAGCTTTCTTCGTTCTCGAATGGAAACGAGCGATGATATTTTTCTTGTCATTAGATCCGGTGGGAACGCGATGAACAATGTCCAGAATGCTAGGCGATGCGGGACAGCCAATTTTGTACCCTACCGTTTTCATAATTGCAACGCAGTCCTCTCCTTGGGAACAGGGAACGCCTTCAATCTCGACATTGCTAAGGCGAGAGTACTGTTCTATAGCTCCTCAACCTTGCGAGTCAATGACTGGCTATGAGATTTCAGCTTGATGTTCTCAACGATTAGCGTAGCATTTTCGCTACGTAGTTCTTCTAGAAGACCGTTGAAGTGTTCAGTGCTTGTATTCAAGGAATCAACTTCCTTTTTTAGTTCGACAACATCAATACCAGACACCATCATCCTCAACGAGATCTTGCCAAAGACTAGTTCATGCGTGTTTTTAGCCGTGTTGTTAATCTTTATTTCCAGCTCCTCAATATTTTTTTGATAGGTCTGCATCATGCGTCGGCATGGTACGCGTATTAAAAACAGGCTCAGATAGAAAAAAAAGGGAAACGCGATTGATGGCAGCAGCCCAGCAGTGGAGAGAAAGAAAAGAAAGCGTAATACAATATATATATATATATATATATATATATATATATATATATATATATATATATATATATATATATATATATATATATATATATATATATTGCCCTTTATATGGGATTGCCGATGTTGAAAATTTATTTTCAAGCCAATTATTATGTGAATCTGATTGCTTCAGTCTAATAAAAAGCTCACCTTGCGTAAAATACTTCACAGAAGGTTCGTCGCACTAATTACACTAGTTACTTTTGAAATGCCCCTTGACGAAACTACTAAAATAGAGAATCGATATAAAAGCTCGGTATAACAACACTTCTCAATATTTTTAGATAAAGCTTGGAATGGATAATGAAGAATGCCTTTACTAAGCACCTGCAAATTAAAAATATTTCGCGTAGAAATATACGGGTTGTCAAAATTTACGTTTCAACACCCCGTATGTGCTTGCTACCTCCCCTTACTCAGAATGTCTTCAGTGTGAACTATTGCATTTGTAAAGGAGCAGGACAAAAAGTGTCAGAAAAAAATGTCGCCTTGAATTGTGCAAATATGGTGCTAAAATAATCGGTGGCATTATTTCACCCCATTTTGGTTGCAAAGTGAGAAATCTGAAAAAACCACATGGTGCTTACAGTGCATTCATTTTTCGATGGTTCATGGTAAAAACATTCTATTCATAGAAACTCCTGTGTAAATACTTTCTTTTCTTTTTCTTCCGCAGATTTAATCACTCAGATGCACGTTATATGAATTTTCACTTCATTTAGAAAATTGCGCCAGAAACGGTTAAGCTACACTTTATTATTTTCGTATAACATGCCCCACATCTTAAATGTAAGCTCTATGAATTAAATGCTTCTCGGAGGAAACCATGAAAAAACGCACATAATGTTCCAGCGCTTCTAGCCACACTAACAGTTTCTCTGTAGTAAGCGCTGGCCACACGCAAACCCTGGCGCTTAATGACTCCTTAAAACACCGTCGTAGCTTCCACGCCGATAGAGTTCAACGACCGTAGACAGCGCCACTGACGTCTGTCCAAATAAATTCTTACGCTAGGCGCTTCAAGTAATTATTTCATTTCGTTTTTCAACATCTCGAAGCCCTTGACGTTTACAGGTTCATCAGTACAAGCACGAAGTGAGGCAATTTATATATTGAAATAGCGCAAAAGACAGTAAACTCTTTAAGCAGGCTAATGACAAGTTTTTTTTCGTTTGATTTAGAATTTACCCTGCCACTCGTGCCAGTTATAAACGTCTTAGAGTTGGTATCTGCGAAATAGTTTGGTTTCAATAAAAATAATTTGAGTTCCTTTTTGTGGGTTTGTAACTTCCTGCGAATTTTATCTGCGTCTGCATCTACACAAGAGTGTTATATATGCAGAGAAGGCTGTGTTCAAAAGTTTTCCAATGTGTCATTTTTCTGCGTACTGCTGTTCCTTTGAAACATGCTAACATGCCTTAAAAAGGGCCAGTTGTGCTCAGCTCAGACTCAGACAATATCATAGCAACTGTAAACTGCTCAATATAGTGTATGTGAAGTAACGGACCATTGATGAAATGACGAAGACGCTTTGTTTGTGATCGGCATCTGTAAGATGTGGAAAAGCAATTGACAGAGGGATACATATAATCAGAGCTACCACAGTAACAAGTACAGAAGAGGGTGGGAGGGTCCCATAACTTCACTTTATATACAGAAATCGCATCTAGAACAAATAAACCCAGATTGCCAGCATGTCTGTGCGCACGAATTTGCTTTTTACACAACGTACTAGTATGAATAATTCAAGGGCTTTAGTCTCCAAATAATGTGCAATGTGGTACGGCTGTGCTGGGCGCCCTTCGTAGGGCTCCGGTTTAAAGTTGACGACCAAGAGCTCTTTCGGATGCACCTAACTTTACGAACACCAGTGACCGTACTTTCGCTCCCTGCAAGAAAGCTGCCGGGAATCAGACCTACAACCTTCTGCTCACCGCCAGAGCGCCATAGTCACATGTCACCGTTAGGACCGACTCCGCGAGACAACTTCGTATTCTAGCACGCATGGCCTCCTTAGCAGAGTGGAATACCGCACATACAAGGCGCACAACACTGCACAGACTAAACCCGTCACTTCAACTCAGACTTCCAGCCGGTCTGCACCGACATGAAGCGTCTCTTCTGTGTCGGTTATGGCTTGGAGTTGCCTTCAGGAATGCCTACTCAGAGCTAACTGGAATGGCTGATAGTCCTGCATGTGATGTTTGCGGAAACAAGAAGAGTATTGACCACTTATTGTGCCATTGTCCTCAATTACCCAATGCTATGCAGGTATATGAATACTTAAAGGAATTTTCTACATGTAAAACAGTGAACGCGCAATCACGTGCTTTTTGTGGTCGGAAAATGCCTTCATTGTCGCTTATATTTTGGTGTATGCAAAGTGCTGTACGATTTGCTCGCTTGGTCATATCAAGTTGCTTCTTCCGTTTGGCCTCGCAATCATTTTCCAGAAAGCGCATTAGTCCTAGTTTATGGGAACCTTCCCCCCCCCCCCCCCCCCCCCCGCGGGACTAAATTGTTATAGGCACCTTCCCCCGCCGGCTCAAGATATTGAACTGATGTAATCAACATTCAGATCACTTTATATTCGTGAGCGCCTGCTTCTAAAGGTATTCACTGTCGTCTTAGTATTTTCACCACTTCAACACGATGGGAATTTTTCAGGATATGAACGCAGCTTTCCATGCTACGGCGCTAGGCCCCCGAATAAAGTGTATTTGTGTGCGAGACGCTCAGAACACACCATACTTAGTTCTCCGGGACGCGCTAATACACACTTGTCCTTACCAGTTACGTGTCGGCACACATATCCTGCTCGGCAGCCACACCGGTGCCTAGTGAACGAATCATGTTTGAACGACAGAGTGAGTCCCCCGCTATTGCCTGACCATTCAACCGTAATGTAGCGTGAAGGGACTGTGATTTATTTTGTATCTCGACAAACGCGAGCGTGTTTGAACGAGCATTCACGTGAGGGTTAGGTTGAATCATTGAATGAGGGAAAGCCGCAAAGCCATGGGGTGTCTGAGAAGAAAATGCAGAAAGATGCATTTTTTTCTGGCCTAATTGTTCACAAATACAAGAATGTCATATCCTCTGAAATTTTGCTTCTGCATCCTTTGTAGGGCGTCACTCGCTGCCGCCGATATAACCTGTGGATGTCGCCTAGGGAGATTACAGAATCTTATTTGTAAGTTACTGGCCCAAACGGCTTGGAAAGGTCGCACATGCACGGATCAGTGGACGTTTTTGCTTATACTACCGGTAGCCTGGTAAAGAAGCAAAGTAGATGTAGCCTTCCAGTAGGGCAACGTTGAAAGCGAGGAAGAGCGGACGCAGCGAAGTGAGTCATCGAGGGAGGAAGTGTAGCCTTTTAGCCGTAAGGGGGGGGGGGGGAACATTATCCCTGCGGCTGAGAGTAGCTGGAGGTAGCATTGCTAAATTATACACTGTGACGTAGAGCGCCTACAACCGCTAATCGCCTTCAGAGCCCTGTACAGCCAAGCATACATGGTAGAGACGTTGTCGTATCTCGGGAGCAACCCGACCACTCAGCCTGCAGCTTCGGCAAAGGCAAGCCTTCTTCCAGAGCTGGGTTTGCGGAAATTACCCAAGCCATCAAATCAAAATCATGCTTTCTTTTTCAATCCCCCTTCCATGTATGTTGTTCGAAGTTACATAAGCACAAGTTTGCGTTGGAGCTGATGCACGCGGAGAAAACATGTAGGTTTGGCGCGTGAGTGTAAAACAAATTAATTTGGGCGAGAAGATATGAAAGAAGCGTAGCGCATACCTGATTCCACTAATAGTTGTTATTGGAAGTAACCATGTTCGTGTGAATGTAAACACGTATCTACCTTTTCTTTCGTGTAAAAGATTAATGCCATGGAAATCTTGCCGGTTTATGAAAGAGCTTTGCATTTATGAATGTGAGATGTCAGCATCCAATATAAAGTTTATAAAGCGTTGGACGCCCTAATACTCGGAAGGCTTGTTACGGAACATGTGCGCTATCGAAATGTTGCATCCTTTGTAGTGCAGGCATGCGAAAACTTAAGTTTTAGGATGTGTTTATTTATTCTCATCAAGGATTTATTCTGATCGAAGAGTTGATTAGGCCGGCAACTGGATCACCGGACTCCGACAGGGTCATTCGGGACTCGCTCTTGGGTTTCGCCAAGGATGCGCAGCTCCTAGGATCACTCTGAATACGACCTCCCGCAACATCTGGTGCTCCCTTTCTCGCTCTTCTCAGTCGAGGGGCAACTCGTGACCTGGCGCCGCCACCAATAGCAATGCGAGTTTAGTTGCCGTTTCGTTGCTACAAACGACAGTCGCCGGATTTTTCGCTCAATGGACCATTTTACGGTTTCGAATCAATATTACTCATAAGAATCACATGCATTGTTTCAAGAACTGTCGTTTATTAAACTGTTCTGTATTAAAGCAGCTCAATTGAGTACATTATGCCTTGTACACCATACGCTATCTGACTGCACAGGTGAGGTGCACAGATCAGTGGGTCTCTGAATGCATGCCCGTTGCACTTCCAAACTCCATTGATCACAAATGCCAAGGATAAGTTGTCATTGTTTCTGATGATTACTGTTTTTATTAGACTTATCGCTGCTAATTTGACTGTGAAGTGAGATGATAGGATGTTACCCATTTACTCATTTATCAGCCTCCGATATCTCTCTTCTTTGTGGCTATTTGTACGTTTTTAACTTATGTGGGCTGCAAGAAGACACATTGCTCGCCATAACAGATTGATATAAACGAGCAGGTTGAGCAAAACCTTATAGAAATTTGTTGTTTCAAAGGACAGTCAACTGGAGCTTGAAAGTGAGGACGCGTATTTTCTGTCAAGTGGGAGACAGAGTATCTGACCAGCGTCGGAGCAACGTGCAGTTACATTGACAGGATGCTAGCCATGCGTGCGTCCTTGTGGCTTCAACGACATGGTAAACCTCATAGAACACAATCAGAATTCCATTTGTTGTCCAGCACAGAACACAGCAACCGGCGGACATTGCGTTACAAATATATTACACTGGATTATAAGCACTCCTTGTATATGCATAAAAAGAAAGCAAAGAAAAAAGAAAGGCCATCGATCATGCGCTGGATCTGTGGGCCTACACCGGTGAAAGCCTCGCCGTGCGGTGCTGTCGAGTGATAAATGCTACAATATTTCCCCATACACTTGCTGTAAAACAGATGCGCACTGATGTCACGTAATGCTTCTCAGCGTTTCCACTTGCTTCAATTTTTCACCCTGAGGTGCGCGCCTATGCCACTACTCTCTCTTTTGACACTTTGCAAAAGCTTTCCATGTGATTATACCTTTTCATTTTCATATGTGTTGAGGTTTAAGCCTGTCACTGTGCTGATCCTACTTGGTTCTTGGTGCTCACTTATGGGTATAGTTATTGCGTTACCGCGTAAACGCTAATTGTGATCACGGTTTTGTTGTAATGCAAGCCAGCAAGCGCGTAAGATTTTGAGAGATACGGAGCCCTACGCCACTATAGAAGTGCTATATAAAGTAAGAAAAAGGGGAAAGATTTTTTAAATGGACAAGCACCTCTGGGAAAGCTTACGCACATAGATTAGTGGAAACTAATGTGAAACAAAGCAAAATGTGAGTTTTAATTTGTTCAACCGATAATTATCTAAGCTAAACAACTTTTGTTCTTGCGCGCAATCTGTAACAGACAAATTCACGTCACGAAGACAAAACGTGGCCCTAGTAGGGTCTGGTTACAAAAAGAAATACAGATGGTATAGTGTTGCGGTTGCATGGTTATTCAAATCAGTTGGAAGAAGAGAACGCGGATATTAATATCCCAAGGAAACCCTTCTTCATGGCTTCTCGTTCCCAAGGACCTCTATTCACATACTTCGGAAAAGACGCTGGAAGACCATTGCAGTACCTGCCGAGTTCTCCGTAATTTATGAGGCGAAAATCATGCGTGTGAAACTAACCCCGCAGTGCGGTTTCTATGGCGGCAATAAGCCGTTCAGTATTGAAAGAAAAGCTTTTTTTACGCACAGTAGGTAGGTGACTCATTTTTACATCTGCAAAAATAACTACGATGCCCATGATGCACTACTTTTTACATGGCTGGCTCGGTTCGATAATCGAAATATTTGTACCTGATATTATTCCACATATGAAGATATAATGCTTGCACATAAAAATATGGTTAGGTAAATGTTTTTCTACACACACCAGCTTCGTAAAAAGTTCATTTTGGCGTACTCTTTCGCAAGCTTAAATTTTTTGTACAACGAGGGGAAAAACGAAATAAAAGTATTTTATGCAACGATAAAGCCATTTCAAGATACCAAACCAAGCAACCATACAACTGGCGCCTAAAAAATTGAACCTTTTATTTGCCGTTGCATGGAAGATTCAGTAGCCAATTATTATTGATACTATCGACCAGTTTGTGGAAGGACATCGCAATTGGTCGGACGAGTCAGAGGTTTGTAGTGACGATCATACTGAGCGACAGACTGAGTTGTCATTCGCAAAAGAGCTTCTCAATAGCTGTCGAAACCCCTGTAAAATATATGACGCATGTTAGCATGCGGGGCACGATAAAGTTTCATTAGAAAGGAATGTGTACGTGGGCACGCTTTGGAAGCTAAAAAACAAAAGCACCCTCCTTTCTAGCAGGGAAATGCGGGAATTAGCTTGCTTCGCGCCCCCTGGGACATTTCTGATGTTCGGTCTGAATGAAGATCAATAAATTTTCATTCTTTCATTGTTTCTTAATTTCTACTTACGTAGCTCACATCTTAGCTAATAGCAGTTACAGTGTCAGAGGCACAGTCACTCCCTTTGTAACGTTATTGGACTTTTTTTCTCAGGAATGTGTTTCTGGTTGGAAGCTCCGGAATGCATAGTGCGAGCGATCGGCCGTGATTTATTAATAGGAATTTCGCAGCGCTCAAGACGGAGGAGCAGACATAGGCGCAAAGTGTCAGTGGCCGAGAAAGTGAGCTATTAGACAATTTACGGTCACTGTACATGACCTTTCGGGCAAGCTCTACCACGACTTGGATGCACCAGTGCCAAGAGTGATCAGCCGGATCAAATGAAACTTTGTCTGCTTGAACACAGATGCAAATATAGTCACGTTAGAGTAGGATTTTTTAAGAAGGTTCAGAAAATGGGAAGGGCATGGGGTGCGGACGTTCTGAAGAACAAAACAGCAGAAAGAACAGTTGCTGTTCCTGGAGAATAAAAAAAAAATAAAATATCGCAGTATGAACATCAGATTCACTCGGTTGAGCTGCCTATACCAGCGCTGTGGAAGCGGTTTCACGTTTTATTGCAGGATGCCAGAAAGAAGTCTGCGCAAACGGAGATGCATGAACGAGGCATATCTGGTGTTGCACTAAGACACCGAAAGAGTTTGAAGTGAAAGTTGCGGTGAAAACATAAAAAGGCTAGAACTTACGGTCTTCATTCCTTTTTCAGAATTTCGGGAACGTTGATGTGCAGTAAATAAATTGCAATACTTCGGCTACACTTCTATGCCACCCGCTTAGAAGAATACCGGGTACGTGAGCTCACTTCATCGATACTTTTGGCAGCGGATATTTCCATATGTTTTAGATCGCGGTGTCTATTAGTAACACGAACGGGCTTACTTGTGCTGCCTTGTGTCTCGGGCTTTAGGTAGTCCTAATGAACAGAATGATTAACACAACGCAATGTATGCCTAGTTTGATGAATCTCGATTTTGACTTGTGTCTGTGCCCGTGCATTATGTCATCTATCTGTTTTCTTAATCGGTGCGTTTGGTCATCTTGAACCGCTTGTGTGTTCGGAAGTTATTACGCCCGTATACATGCCGGGACTCATTGAAGGGTGTGCCGCAACCTGTCGTCGCCTTTTGTCTCTGTATGTTGCATTGTGCCTAGGAGTAAACTTGCGGACTTTGTTTACTCTCTTATCTAACTCTTTCCGGACCTGCAACGAGGCCTTGTATATTGCAATATTTTTTCTTAATGTTATCATTATTATTATGTAAAATAGAAAAACTACAACCATCATGGGTGGATAATCTCTTTTATTTGCATTTTCAGTAAAAACATCGTGCTATTAGCTTCGTGCGTGAAATTTTGGAAAGTGTCTGTTAGTACAGGGTAACTGTTGCCGGTAACTGGAAAGTAAGAGCGCTGTGCTGATTTGTTGGTGGGAAAAAGAAGCAACGCAGCAGAAAGAAATGCTTACCGTAAGTTCAGAGTTTGTTGCTAAGTCAGGAAAAGTGGCAGTTGTCCGCAAACCTAGCATTTGTTATATGATTACGTCATGGAGTAGCCTCGCATGCTTTTCGCACCCATATATCACATATCTCTAAACTAGCTAAGTAATAGTTTATGTGCTCTTGAGAGATTAAAAAAAAGAAAGCTTGGGTCACTTTTGAGATGGAATCAACGTATATATTGATAGAGCCCGTGAAACTGCGCTTGAAACAGTGGTATGTTCAGCGTGAATATGAAGAATTCCTGTTTCAGTTGTTTATTCTCCGTGTAACACAGCTCTTATTTTCGAAATGAACAGGCTTATTAGCCACGAGTGGCCACTGTGCTGAATAATTTACCTAATTAAAAACATTCAACTATGCGCCTAATTCAACACACAAATAAAAGAACGCTCACTAGGAGGAGCTCTATACACAAATATCAACAACATCAACGAAAAAAAACCGCGAAAAAAAGAACAAAAGCGAGAAACAAGAGGTACAAAATTTAGGAGAGTTTCCGCGATCATGTTTTCATATTTCAGTGTGGCATCTTAGCCCCATATGAAACATGGAATTGAATCCAGATATTCTTTCATGAGCTGCCGAAGGTTTCGGCGAGAAAGATTTTATGAATATTCTCCAGCATAGAATGGGGTGAATGGCGTGCAATAAAATGCGCAGAACTTCAGAAAAAGTTGTAGCACCTTACAAATTGCTGCCGTCAAGAGCACGACGCCGGCACTCGCTAACTTCTTATTACTCAATTTAGAGTTTCAAAGCTTTACTGTCACTTCAAGCATTACAGATACTCAGCAGAGCGAACGCCTTTCTCTACACGATAAGCTTGGCTGGTCCAAACAACATGAAGCTTTCAGTGGATCGGCTGCGTAGAGAAGCTATAGAACTATAGCGTACTAGCCATGCAAGATTGTTGTTCAATACTAGACACAGCTTCCTCAGGTCCCCCCCCCAAACACATTTCACCTATATATATATATATAGCGCCTTTCGGCAAAGCTTGGCCTATGACAGGCAGCACAATGCCAGCCGTTGCCCGGAGCTCGATCCTTACTAACGCCAGGAACGGGCTTGCCCCAAATGAGGCGTTAACTACACGGTCAGAGCGGCCTGCCGGAAAATATAAGCGATGGGAAGAAAAGGCTTGCACACCTCGTCCAGCGGGATGAGCTAAACCTGGCAGCAAGTGCCTATAGGCAGCCTGTACGAACATTCTCTCCTTGTCCTCCAGGCAATGTCCATGCCCGCGTGTCACGTCCGCTGCTTGCTCGTTAGCGGCGCGCGCGTTGGTCAGTGGAGGTGGGTGGTGGGCGTATTGGGCCATGTGCCGCCTGGTTCACGTCAGGCTTTCTTCGCGGGCCTTTTTCTTGCAGCCGTTGTCACGTGCGTGGAAAGTTCGGGATCACGGCATGCCAAAGTAGGGGCGCATTTTTTGTGGTGGGCCGCATTTCGCCGAGAAGCGTCATTTTATGTCCCCCCGATGAACGGAGAGTCAGTTCTCCTTTACCCGAAAAATCCCATTCGCCAATCTGTCCCTCCGCTGACCCACTGTTGAGCATCCTTCAGATGATCAACGGTACGCAAATTGGTCGCAAGCGCGGAAGTCACTTAGATGTTGCTGTGTTGGCAAGATTTAACTGTTATAACTCCTGCAATAACAACATGCGTTCTTCACTCGGAGTGCACTTATAAAGTAGCGGCGGCGCAAATTGGGATTCTTTAAAACGTAGGGACATGGAAGATGCTTTGCGCAGAACACGCTGGTACAAAACTCTTCAGATAGCTTATGATTCTCGGGTTAATTGGCTATCATGAGTGGGGACAAAGGAAACGATTTGATTTTTCACGTGGGACGCTTCTAAGACGATATACGCGAAGGACTCGCTATTGGGACACTTATTATTTTGGTTATCCTCCTGAGACCCCATTACAGCTAAGGAAAATAATCGCTTTTCAAGCGGGTTTTCATTGTCTTGTGGTATGTTACGAGCAGAAAAGGCGTCTCTTTTTATTCAAATACCAGGGCGAGATGCCCAAAGGCTGCATATCCATGTACTTGGAAGAACTTAACATAACCTCACGTTTTCTCGTTGTTGCTGCATCTTCGATTTTCACGCAATCTGGAGGAATTCTAAACACAATTCAATATTTATTTCCGCTGTCTTTGACAACATACGAGTCTAGATCAGTGCCGTGTTAAATTTTTCAAAACCGCATGACAAGAATGTGAGCTGACCACTTCCGCAGAGTTCCACGCGCACTTACTTCATAGCCAGGATTAAGATTTTGGCTGATCTCTTCCGAGTTATACTTGAATAAGATTAAGGGTCATGCGAAATATAATGTACGAAGGGTCTTAGGAGGATAGGATATCAGTTTGCTAACCACGTAGGTTGACTGCACTTCTTACAATAAAATAAATAATGCTAAATAAGTGGTTAACGTTAGGCTGTAGAACCTGGAAGGTAGTGACTTCCGCATTGGTCGCAAATACGTAAGTCCCCCAAATGTTGCTGTGTTATTGAGATTTAACTGTTATAACTCCCAACAATCTGAAGATACAATACCATGGGAGATAAACCACAAACTTGCGCTGTTCATGAGTCTCACCGCTTTGCCGCTATTGATCTTTCTTATGCACTATACGCACACCCAGAACAAAGAAAGCTGGTGAAAAGATTGGCCTTTTAATGGAAATAACTATGTCATTATATGATTAAATAAGTACGTAATGATTTTTGTCCTGTCAAGGAAAACTGAGAGAACGAGAATATGAAAAAATAAATTCAAATAATAGGGAACCCCAACTAGAATTTCTAAACAGCCAGTGAAATGAAGTAGCTCCAGAGAGGGCGACTAAGCGTAGTGGCTTCAGCCAGATTGGTAATTTGGGCCTCCAGAATGAAAGAAGAAACAATAACTAAGAACACGATTAGTGCAGCCACAGAAACATCCTCAATTGTCTTCATCCCGAACAGAGCCATCGAGAGCCCATTCATGCGGCACATTCCTAATTGGCTTTTCTATACTTAGCACGTGCTAATTTGCAGGGGATTGCTACAGGAGCCAACTTTCTATGAGCATCGTCTTTGCCTGATATGCTGGGACACGTGTATGCCTGCTCATCGTTGCTCTTAATGTAGTAGCTCAGACGACGTTGTTGTTTGGTTTTTGGCGGCTCTGACTGACTGACACATTGTGCGTGAACCGGCTTTGCCATTGGTTGATGCAAATTTGCTTTTCAAATATACCTCCGCGCATGTTTTCTTTCATAACCTTTGACGTTTTTATTCAGTCACGCCATGGTGGCTCACTGGCTATGGCGTTCTCACTCAGCACGAAGTCACAACTGTCCCCGCTCACCTTCTCACTGGCATTCCGGCTACCTTCACAACGTATCACTCCCTCTACTTGGAAGGACTTCTACGTTTGTGAGCGACTCAAGGGATTTTGTCGAGAAACTAATACAGTTTGCCATTGATGAGAATCACGCAATGGTCTCCTTCGACGCGAAATCTATGTTCATGCGCGTTCCGATTTACGTCGCAGTTCAATTTTGCAAAAAAAGCTTTGAAACAGGATCTTTCTCTAATCTCTCGTACGCCTTTTCCCGCAAGTCACTGATGTTGGCTCTTGGAGTTTTGTCTCCGCAACATGTGCTTCATCTACAAATAGAGCTTCTACTGGCAAGTCTTTGGTACACCCATATTAGCATCTGTGTGCGTGTTATGTGCCATCCTCGCCTTGTAAGCCATCTAAGGTTCAGCATTGTCATCGTTCAAACCTGCCCCCAAATTGTACGTGCGATATGGTGACGACTTTTACTGCATAATTCACCGAGGTGATGTCCCACGGTTCTTGGACCGCCTGAATTTATTCAAGCCCAGAATTCGGCTTAAAGTACACAGCGACGAAAGCGGCCACATTGCATTCGTTGATATTGTCGTGGAACGAACTGCCAATGAACCTGCCACAAGGGTATATTGCAAGCCCAACCCATGGTTGAATGCCTTGATTCTCTTGCCGTACATCCTTCGGGCCATAAAAGCTCGGTTGACTCATCACTGTTTGGCGATGCTTTCCGTCTTTGCTCGAGTCCTACAAGACGTAAAGCAGTGTTTATCTCTGCATGGAAGGGTCTGGCCAGTAACGGCTACCCACGCCAGCTGCCGAGGGAGCAAGAACGTCATGCCTCAGATCGTATACACCAGTCGGTGCCAAAGAAAAGCAACTGAACTAACATCCCGTATGCACGTGGAGTGAGCGAGGCTTTGGTTGGAGTGTTAACTAATAATGATGTTTAGGTGGCGCATACCCCTTCCACTAAGATACGTGCTGAAATGATGCATGTGAAACACCCCCTCGACTACCTTGGCGTCGTGTACAAAGTACCGTGCAAAGTATGTGACGCAGCCTACATTGGCGATTGAAAACTTCAAAAAGCGACTAAAGCAGCATCAATAAGATTGACGCCAAAGGCAACTCTGTTTCTAATGGATTAACTCAACAACAAGGGAAGACAGGCTTCTTCGAAGACTGGGACTCAGCGTCCATTTTTGCAACAAAAATACTTTTACCGGCGCAATTACTGCTAAAATTATGGCATGTTCAGACGATGCACCAAGCAATAAACAGTACGCGTGGTAATCTGCCGAAAATCTACGCACGTATGCTGCGCCATCTGAAGAATAGTTAACCGAGAATCATTACCTTCCCTTCAAGAAACGCATATGGGTTCAAAAACGTAAAGCTTTAGAGATCTTACAGCGATACCATTTTACTATAGCGATGCTTATCTTATAATCCCCGTCAGTTATATTAAGAAATATATGAATTATAGGGTAATTACATCTTTTTCTTATAACTTCATTTCAAGAAAGAATAAGAAAGGAAGGCCGTATGCTATCATATATGACCTAAATCGCCACTGGCTAATGAGAATCGGTTCCCATGGATGAAGCATAAGATAATATGATTCACATGAAACTGTGTCGATAAACGTTGCGATCGTATTAAAATTTTTGTTCACTTTATTTTTGTAAGCCGCGTGTTACTCAAATTTGAAGAAATATTATTACGGAAACAAAAGCCATAGCATTTGGATTTGCAGGTCGAGTATAAAAATGAGACAGAACTGCAGAGTCATGAAAAGCAGCCTACAGAATAATTTTCAGACTGTGGTCGTTTCAGCGAGTTCTCAGCTTTCAGCTGCTTTCGTTCCCATAGGTTCTACATCTGTGGCAGCTGGTAGTTCGAACATATTTCTTTCAAAGCTAGAACCACTAAGCTTCCGGAAGGTTCTTCTTTTTAAATGGGCCAGCTCACCTAATTCAACCATCCATTCTGAATCAAGTAAAAAAAAAAAAAAACCGGACAGAGAAGGCGCTGTGCCGTCAATGCTGCTTTCTCGGTACTTGCTGTAGAATTGATCGCGACGTTTTCCAGCACCTGAATGAGGAAGCCAACTCGCTCAACTCTCCGTTTTATCAATCCTAATGAACATTGTGTGTAGCCAAACTTCACGAACCATTGCTCCTTTCATGAAGAAATATTGTTGCAATAATGGACGCAGCTATCCAGCAGTATGTTCGCATACGGCAAACCTAATAAAGACTGTCAGAGCATTGCTGTGCTCTCTCTCTCTTCGAAGAGTAAAAACCTGCTGCGCAGAGTTCTTTCCCAGCATCGATGAAAATGACGTTCGGTTAGTTGATTTGCGCAGTACTGTCGATGCTGCTGCTTTAGAGATGCGTGATAGCATTAAAAAATTCAATTCTGGGGTATTATGGGCCAAAACCAAGATATGATTATAAGGCACGCCGAAGTCAGGGTGCCCCCTGAAGTAGAAGTTATAGAACGCACAAATGTGCAAAGCATTTTCGGCATTCCTGTCTTAATCATTGAAAGAGAGAGAGAGAGAGAGAGCGAGAGAGAGACGAACCTCAGCAACATGCATGTTATGTGTTGGACACTGAAAGAGCTCTGATGAGCAAGTGATCGATGACCATAAATGAAGGCAAACTGACCTGTCATCCTGCGCTCGCCGCCAATCATATGCCAAGATACAGGACAGCGATGACAACAATAGAAACATGACAAAGAAGCACACGCACAGAAGGCAAAAACAGGTCTCTTATCCCAAAAGTGATTCTTGGATTCCTCCCGCGAAAGGCAGTTCACGAAAAAAATATCAGATAATATATATATTATTCTTTTTCTGAAAAAAGTGAGATCGAGGAAGCCAAGCAGAAAGTAAAACGAAGAGGAGAGTAGATGTGTATTCGACGTCGGATCTCGTTTGCCGCTCATTCATTTTCGTCCGACGAAGTGGCACGAGCAGATAAGCCTCTCATTTTCAGGGAACTTCCCGCTTAACGTTTCTATTGTTGAGTGCACCTGGGTGGCAGTACCCGCACATATTTTTTCGCATACTTCAGTGTGCATAAAATACACCTTTAAAACGCCGAAAAAATGATCTTTAGGGGCGGAAAGCTCTTAAGATAATATGCGTGAAAGCTGTTTTCTTTGTTTGTTGCAGCTCTGTATTTGGTATGACCGCAATAACTGTGTCTATTTGCGCAACAGTATTTTACTTAGAATATTTCCATTGTCTTCTGCTATCTACTTCTCGAAATCTTTAAACATACAGGGTGTTTCAGTCAAGTAGTGGAAAGCCTGAAAAGATCCCCGTGTGTGCGACAAGAATGCAGCCAACTTATTATTCTTCACGGTCGCTAGAGCAACTTAAGATATTTTCGTTATGAGCTAAGGTCTTTATTTATGAATAACAAATTAAAGAATTCTTGAAGTATTGATTTAAAGGCAAGGTATTCAATGGAAAAGTTGTCAAGCGTATTGAGAAATATCCAAGAAAGTTTTTCCGCGCTTAAAGCTGCTGTAGCTAAAATTTTTATGGCTTGTAAAGAAAGCTAGCGAGATATGGAAAAGGCTCTTACGCGCAGCGCTATCAGTGGCCTCACAGACGCTAGCAACAAGTGATCAATTTTGCAGGCAGACCGATCACATGAATAGGCCTTAAGCAGAGGAGATGGATCGAAGACATCGGTCTTGGCTTGCAATTTTGATGAGTTATCTTGTCTGTTGAATGGAACCTTGTGATACACGATAAATAGCGCATGACAATTATTGAAGCTCTAAGCGTTTTTGACGGGTAACGTCTTTTATTTCCGTGAGCATATTGGGTCCCTTGCTAAACCGCACGTAACGAAAACGTGTAACAATAATATCTCTTATTGGCCTCGAGCACATATTATGGCACCATCTGCTGGAACCTTTCCCTGGCGTCACGTGAACGTCACGTGCACCGCTTGCTCGACTCTTTCAATCGGCATATTACATGGTTTTCAGTGATTTTATCCCTATTACCTCCTTATAGAGGCCACACAGTCGTCCCATGTGTGATGCTGGCCGGGAGCTTAGGCGGGTCAGGAGTGCTTGACCATCTGCGGCATGGTGTAGGCGATCAATGTGTCGTAGCCCCTGTTGTGGGAAAAGTAACGACAGGGGCAAGGCACCTGCCTCAGCCAAAGTGGCAAACGCTGTGCAGCCTCGCCCACCACATCGACCACCAATCCCTATCTCGACGGAGCTGCCAGGTGTCTCGAAGAACCGTTCCTCAACATGTGCCCTACAGCAGACGGCAGCCTCTCTCTTCCAAGAGAGACTTGGGGACCACCTTCACATCTTCGTCGACGGATCCGTGATACCGGCACAGCAGCCTTATTGGCACCGGCCCTACGAAAGAGCAAGCTGTGCCGTCTCCCGCGGCACGCAAGTTCTACCTCAGCAGAGTTAGCAGGACTCGACCTTGCTGTGGACCTACTTGCAGAGGAGCTACCAGCGACCCCGGCAGCCATCTTCTGCGACTCCAAGGCGGCGATATTCTGCCTGCAGAACCCTGACAGGGCTAGCCTTGGGGTAGCGCTACTCTCTTCAAGACTGACGGCCCTTCAGGACGCAGGATGCTCAGTATCCCTGCATTGGCTACCAGCACACGTGGGGATCCCGGGCAATGAAGAGGCGGACACTCTGGCAAAAAGTGCCCACCACTCAAGCGTCCCCCTCAGCCCTGCTGTAACGGCCGCAGACTTCTCGAGGCACAGGCTGCGCTGGCACATCATCGCCTGCCACCCGGACAAACGGGTATCCTTGGGTCGGCCTCCACGGCCTCTTCCACAGCACGGCCTCCTACGAAGGGATGCCTCGTTGCTGCTCCGACTGCGAGTTGGCTGCTACTGGACGGAAGCCCGCCGGCACCGCCTTGGGAAAGCCACCTCGCCAGCCTGTGCCTTCTGTGGTGCTCGAGAGCAGAAACTCTTGAGCACCTCCTGCTGGCCTGCCCTGCTCACCTGCAGCATCGCGGTCGACTTCTGCAAGAGTTCCACCGCCTGGGGCTCCCATATTCACGACAGGAAGATATCCTCTTCCCCTGTCGTAATCAGCTACCAGCCTTCCTAAGTGTCGTCGAGTACCTCGACTCGTCGGGGCTCTCGGTGAGACTTTAGGACATTTCTACAAAGACGGATGGCCTAACGGCCATCCCACCACCTCGGGCTTCCTGATCGGCCACTACTTCGCTTCCATCTCCACGACCCTCTGCCTTTCTCCCTCCTACCCTCTCTCTCTTTGAACCCCATCCCCTCCACCCTGCTGGCGCTGAGCCGTGCGCCCGCATGGGTTGCAGAAAATAGCGCTAGCCTTTTCTCCTTCCCCACAAGAACCACTTCTCAGTGATTTTATCAGCTGTCACTTCGTTTTGTGGCACGCGGGAAAATTGACGTCGAGCTCGGTCGAATATGTCCGACACTGCGTCACCTAGCGGTACACCACGTTTTAACGGTGGACAACTAAATTGATATCTTGGGAATGAAACACGCCATCTACAACCCTAGTATCAAGGCTTCAATCGGCCGACCTGCTAGCTGCGTTGACTGTGACAAAGACGTGAAGATGCGAAAGCGAGCCATGTGATGCCACTTGCGACATCATAGCGATAGCAGTGCCGGTTTCTCCAGGGGTTGCCCTTGAGGCTATCTTTGCCACCGTACCACTTACGCGCCTTACTTTGGTGTCGTTGTGTAGGGGAATAGAGCCCTTACTCGATCACGTATGAGGGGAGTGCGCAAATGGCGTTGTTGGGCCACGCATGACGCAACCGGGGCTAAATTTAGCGTTCCGTGAGGCGTTCACAGAGGCGTATATAGCGCAATAGAACGTTTGTCTATCAGAGCTGGAGTGGTAGCGTATGAGCTCATTCTGGCCATAGTGGGCATAATCCATCGAACTCAATGCGGCGCTAATCAGTATCAATCAATCAATATGGCTTATAAGTGTGCAATTTGCTGCGGAAATGTCTTTCTCGGCTATATATGGACCTCTTGCGTTAGACACGTAGAACGTAAAAGTAGCGTGAAAGGACTCGGGCAGCAAGACAGAAGGATGTCGATCCTCCCTTTTGAGCATGCTGGAATGTACTTGTCTTCATAGGGAGCGCCAAAGTAGGAAATTGAGGCAAGCGCAGAAGCACCAACCATCTACGAGCGAGGCGGGCTCAGTCGACGCAGGACTGTCTCGGGCACGACCAGTTAAAGTTTCATTTTTTTTACCTACAGCGCACAAACACTGTCTGAAAAACAAACGGACCCACCAAAAACAGAGGGTGGGAGCATGACGGCAGAATTAGACCGCAAGGCCCTCACTACTTGTAACAGAAATTAGGCGTGCGAGCTTCGTAATGCGTGAAATAATGTAAGTTGTGCATTTGGCTACATTGCTGTACTCTTGTGCGCATACGCCCTTTGCCGCACGCACAAGACGCCTCATGTACGCCAATGCGGCTGCGTCTCTGTTGCAACCTACTCCCCCTCCCCTCCCCCCCTTTTTTTTACAGATTGCGTAAAGGAAAAGGAAGTTTTTGTGGCGGATGGCGATGCATCAGAGACGACTGCTGCTGCCATCGCTTCTCACTCACTTGCGGTCTACACTTCTATTGGTCTGCAAGCAGCGCCGATCATTTGTTGGTAGCATGTTTGAGTGCACTATTGTCGCTGCACGAAGCTGCCCAGTCACGTGGATATTTTTTAAACCTAGGACTTTTTTTTTGCAGCCAGAAAAAATGAGAACAGCAGCTGCTATATTAACGGAAATAAATTATTCGGTTATTACTCTGCAAGTTCTCCAACTTCTCCATAGAAAAATTCGAAATGTTGAAACAACGTTGAAAATTTTTAAAACAGCAGATTAAATATTGGTTGCATATGTGAATGATCTAAGCTGAAAAGAAAAGATATTTTTAAGTTCTGAAGAAGTTATTGAGCAATACTAAGTTGTTGCACAATTTAGCTGAAACACGCTGTATACGGAAGCGATGCGAGACGACTAAAATGCTTGTACGCAGACTGTGAATATTGAATATTCATATACTTAATGGGTATCTCATAGATGCGCTTGTTGGAACGCATGTGCAATGCGTTCCATTTTTCCTCCTGATCATGCCCGATAAGCAATGTTTTGGTAACTGTCTTCGTTGACGGTAATGTTGTGTGTACTACGTGTGTTGTCTTTATATGGCTTTCGCTGTGACTCCTCAACGTCTTCGCGAAGTCTATACATAACCTAAACTCTTTGCCTGCTCCTTAATATTCCTTAAATGCTTCACAGAAATGCGTATTGCGTGCTGCTACGCGTGTCCCAATGTCTTTAATATCGACAACTTGTTACAATGTTGGTTGATAAGGCAACATTATCCGAACCGATTTTCGAGCCTGATATGCAATTCTAATTCCGTGACAAAAAATAAAATAAAAATAAACAAAATCTAATCATCATGAGAGAAAAAATAAAACCACTGGCAAGGGAATAAAGCTGTATTCGGTGCAACAGCTCCTTACAGAATGCAGCACTTTTAGACACGTACACCTCGTTGCAAATGCTTAAAATATTTTCGAGTAAATATCACCATGCCAAACTACTTAGCTAGCGGCTGAACTTCCAGAATTTATCACTCATTGACGCAAAGAGTGGAGACAGGCTTTGCCGAGGTTTACATTCAACAGTGCGCTAGTCAAGAGCACGCGAGAACGCTGAACGCGAAACACAAACGAAGTTTGTGAATGCATTCCAGGAATTTCAGGAGAAGCACTGAAAATGCATCTTTGCATTTATGCAAAGATGCATTTATGCAAACTGGCTAAGTGTGCGACTTCACTCCCCGAATCTTGTTAACGTCAGCAGGAAGCCCACGGGACTCTGCCATAGCGACTGAGAGAAACTCGAACAGCGGAGCACTTCGCGTTCGGTATGCATGTTGCACCTGCTAACCGCGCTCTGGTTAGACTGCTGTGGATGCTCATTTAACATACGGAGTTGGAGCGTTCGTGGTCTAGTGGCCTGCTCACATCATCTTGGCCTTCGCTCGTTTGATTAAGAATTTCGATATCATGGCTAGGGGAGCGATGCAAGCTTCTGCTTTACTAGGATACTCGTCGGTGGATGCGAGTAGGCAGCTATGTTTTCGTTTGTTGCCTCTCGTGCAGAACAGCGCGTCGAGATACTGATGCACATAGCACGAAAGCACTAAAGCGCTAAAGTCCCTGTATGTTATGAAAGGAGTGATATATGCTGGCAGCCCCCTCTTGGCTTGTGCCTCGTGGTTAGCGCGCCTCTGATGTGCCGCTTCACATTAAGCATCCATGTGAGATTAGACGGGAAATCCCGTTGGTTTATTTCAGAGCCGTTTGCTCCTAGCCTTTCCTTTCCATGTGCATGAAAGAGACATCCGGCCACTGAGATAGAGGGGGTCGCCACGTGTATACCTTTGCAATTGCTGAAACTGTGTATGGGCGCTTCCTGATTGGTAGCGAGTTAAGAACAATTGCGTCCATGGCGCACGTGGCCTGCTAGCCGCTCCTGGTCCCCACAAGGGGCGCGCTGAAGTTATCGTCCAATCGCGCAACACGGCGGCGAGATCAAAGCCTTTCGCAACTTTTCCGAGATCGAGGGGCTTTAGAAAGCACAGGCATTCACACTTCCCCGGCATGATATAAAAATTCTGGTAACAGAAGTGAAGGTCGAGAAGATGTGAGCAGGGTGCGAGGCCTCGAACTCTGACTTGACTTAGTATGCGCAGCAATCTTTGCGAGCGTGGTTAGAAGGCGCAGCATGTACTGAAAGGCTCGCAATCCACTGTCTGCGTCTCATTCAATCATGATAGTACATCGCCGAATGGCGGATATGGAATTTAAAATTTAAGTCATGGTTTTAGTTCGGAAAGTAGAATGATTATGTAGCACGCAGCAGTGGGGGGGGGGGCTCCGGAATTATTCTGAGCAGCTGGGTTTCTTGACGTGCAGCTAATGCACCATGCCCATCAGGTAGGGTAAAGGGGGGGAGGGGCAAACACGGACACAAGTAGAATTGATTAATTAGGTTAATTACGTTGATTACACCAGTAGACCAGGTTCAGCACTATTAGGTCAATCAAATTATGGGTATTTACGTTCTATAACCACGGTATGATTTGAGAGAAGCCGCACGGTGGGGGACTCCGGAATAACTTTTACCACCTGGGATTCTTCAACGTGCACCTAAATCAAAGCACACGATCGTTTCTTTTTCTCTGCAAAACAACCTGTACGGTTCTAAAGACAGCGCCTACGAGAAAGACGGCATCCGCTTATCTGTAGTGCACGAGTTCTAATGAGGCACCAATGATTGGAGCTTGCTTCGTTGACCGCGCACTAGGCGATGCAGTCACATGTACTTATCCAGAGCTGTCGTCACAACATTCTAATCTGTGCCCCTCCGGATTCCCTGTGCTAAGGAGAGTCATCAGGGCGGCCTCTTACGTAAATTGATGACACCGAAACGATGATGCTCGGTGCCCTGAAACACATAAAGAGGCTGCAGTGATTTTCAGTGCATAGTTTTTGTTTTATTCTGACTACTTCTTGAAGAAGCAACGCGTAGGAGCTTTCTGTTAAATCTTGCGGGCCAGCATATAGGCGTGTCAGAAAGCGAAGGTAGCCAATTATCGTAATATTCGATATTGAGTGAATAATGTATTCCCAACACTTTATACAATACTGGGATATAAAAAAAATTAATAAAGCAATGGAAATATATTTGTGAGTTGCATGAGTAGTTAATTTTGCCTGTTCATAGAAAACGCCTTCGGCGGTGGCATTCATCCTCGGGTCCCATTCTGCCCTTAACGGCCATTCGAATGTGCTAACATAGTGTAGCAAGACCGGGATGGTCGCTTGCACACGGACCTCACCTCGCAAAATTTGCCGACAATTGCGCCGCCCAAGCACCCCTATTAAACGAGGCATGGTCTCAAACCCGCCACATCCCGTCAGGTAACATCACCACCCTGTTAGAAAAGAAACTTGACGCGTTGCGTAACAGGTGGCGCGTTATACTATCTATCTCGACTCACACGGCTTGCTGCGCACTCTCCAACCCCGCATATCAGGGAGGAACTTTAGGAGGGGCGGGAGCATCTCTCTACTGAATAGGCGACGTCCTAGCGGGGACAAAACATCACTTGCACCTGAACGTGAGGCAATCTTGAGCTTCAGTCCATCGATTATTGCTTTGCTTTCTGCGTGAAATTCAGGGCACTCTATCAAGTAATGGTCATTGTCACCAAGAGCTGGACAGTGCACATACGATGATGATGTGCTAAGTCGTGTCTTGCACGGCAAACCTGGTCCACTTATTTTTGTAAGGGCTTTATTATTTTGCAGAGGATATCCGACATCGAGGAAAACAAATGAAAATGCTCATGTGAATGTCAGCAGTGGTATTTACATAATTTCTCGACTCTGCACCTCAGATAAATATGGCTTTCCTCGATATTTCACAAAAGCTCATGCGCTGCATCACGCTGAGGTTTGTTCTGTGTTGTGTATCTTTGGAGTTCGCTGCCTAATGCACATCACTAGCCTTTGTTGGCGCAAAAATGGTTTTTAAAATTTGTGTGGCCATACTTCTTACTATTATTATTGAGAATTACGAAGCCTGAACTGCTTAAGTGTCTGTAGATTTAGAGCTACTTCCCTTCGTGTACCTGTTTTCGAGCACTATAACATTTTCGAAGTATCCTTGCTTGTTCTCGTGCTTATAGGAGTATGCACGAACGTATGCACTTAGAAACAGAGTGCGAACCGATCCCATGCTCATGTTGAAGTTCATGCGCTTCTCATTGGCTGAACGGTTTGTGTTCTGTCTCGCAACTGTCCCGCCCGTGAAAACCTTCCAGTGAATTTATCTCACGCCTTATAATAGGTGGCTCGCCTTCATACTAAGTACTACGAAACAGTTCTATTACTTTTTGGAGGGATTTCAGAAAAGTCGGTTTCTGAATTTAATGAACCATACAGTGACACTCATTTATATGTGCGACATGGCAACGTTACTTGTTAATAAGATATAATTTAACTCACCATGGTTGCTCAGTGGCTATGGTGTTGCGCGGCTGAGCACGAGATCGCGGGATCGAATCCCGGCCACGGCGGCCGTGTTTTGATGGGGGCGAAATGCGAAAACACCAGTGTACTTAAATTTAGGTGCACGTTAAAAGAACCCCAGGTCGTCGAAATTTGCGGAGTCCTCCACTACGGCGTGCCTCATAATCAAAAAGTGGCGTTGGCATTTAAAACCCCATATTTCTTTTTAAAGATATACTTTAACCATCAAGATGTTTTGTGCGACACAGGATGATTTGATTCGGGCAATCATGATGGATCATGTTTGTTATGGGTTTCTTTTACGTGTCATCATGGCAATATGACCTTATGGGCAGTGTAATGTTTTTAGAAGTTGTGTAAAAGAGCCATATTTGATGCTCACTCAATCATTAGGACAGCATCCAAGCATCTATTTCCCCGATGTTTTAGCAACACGGTATTTGAGGTGACATTTAAATATAGCTCTTTCATACACCATTTTCCAAATTTACTGTTGTGTAAATAAATCTTTAAGCAGTGACGAAGCTGTTGCTATGCGAAAGGCTTCTTGCTTTTCAGGCTCGGCTAGATAGCCTTAAAGGTCCCGATCGGGGATTATTCAACTAAGTGTCCTTGACCGAGGAAATCCGAGTACGAAAACAGGAGAAACAGTGAAATAAATAAATTGTGTTTATGAAACGAATGATGCTGTTCACGGCGTATACTTGATGCACTGAGAATATTAGCGTAGCGTTTGGTGCTTTGTTGCTTAATCTTGAAAGCAACAGAGCCGGTGACGTGGTAGAGCGATCATGCATATGGCGATATGAATACGTCGTTAAATGCGTGCTATTCTGTGTTAAGCCACGTTGGGCGTCAACGACAAAAAGAGTCCTCGCAATAAGCCACATGTGGAGGAACATCACTCGCCATGTTCAGATAAAAAGAAAATTGCTGGCTGTCCGGTAATCGAGAGTAGGTGCAAGCCTGCAATAGCAACCGGTAAAGCAAATTGGTTGGAGGTGATACTATAGCCGCAATCTTAAAATAGGTGTTGTGCATGTTCGCAATGGCACATCCCACCACACCACACTACTCTATAGGGACGCTGCCAAGCTACAAGAATAAAACCGGCTGAAGCACGCAGGACAGGCAGCAAAAGACTCCAGAAAGACAGAGCGCACTGCCCAGCTAGAAGACGAATGAATTGAACCCTGGAGTTTTACGTGCCAAAACCACGATTTGATTATGAGGCCAGCCGTAGTGGGGGACTCCGGATTAATTTTGACCACCAGAGTCTTTAATGGGCCCCTAATGCGCAGGACACGGGTGTTTTTGCATTTCGCCTCCATCGAAAAGTGGCCGCCGTGGCCGGGATTTGATCCCGCGACCTCGTGCTTAGCAGCGCAACACCATAACCGCTCAGCCACCGTGGCGGGTAGAAGTGCCTGAACGAGGCGCCATGCCGCGTGGCGTCACCTCTTGAGGTGACGCAAAACCCGCGCCGCAGAACTCGTGGACCGCTGGCGTTCAGCACGCAGCGCTGAAAGATGACAAGGAAGTGTAGAGTGCCCTGTATCTGCCTTCTGAACGTCGCTATTGGAAATGACAAATAGAACTTCAGCGTACTGCAAGTTACAGCTTGAGGGATATTGTGCACAAACATCAGGAATAACTCGGAAGCAATATTTTTGTAACTTGTCTGGGCAGTAACCAGCGCATGTAATGCCGTCCTGTGCAAAGGTTTCGGGGCCAGAGACCGCATTTTTAAAAGTTTGGCTGGTTGCCTGGATAATAATGACAATAATGCTTTTGCGTGGACGCTGTAATTATGTTTTGTTGTTGTGTGTGGCAAAGCCAGTGTCAAGCAGGCACCATATATTATTTCATTTGCTAATCTGTTTTGTTTACATCAAGTATGATGTATTACATGTGCTGTACCTTATATTGTACTTTTCGTTCATACCACAGTTGTAAGCTTGGCTACGGGTGAATAAATTTCCTTGTCAACTTGCCCGGATGTTCTCGTTTGAGTGCCCGGATAACGGCTCTGGCTTTTGGCTCCAGGTCACATGAACGTCGCCGATAACGAGAGTTAAGTGCATTTGATGTTTAAAAATGCGCATAGGCAATATCTATGCCACGTATCCGGTATCTTATAATAATACTACAAGGAGCAGACTAATGTGTAAAAGTGAAATAATAAAGCAAATATTGTTACGTTGAGGTGAAGAATAGAACGGCCACGACTCTCAAGACAACGAACAGGTTAAAATCTGTTATTTTCAAATTTGCTATCCTTTCATAAAGCACACATTTCCTCTAAGGGGAAAAATGTCCTGAACATTAGTTTGTCTACTTTAGTTCATTGTACAATTTCAACTGTACCCTGACATATACTTTTTACCCTCAAGTTATTTCTCTCCCCATCGGCTTCCAGGCCAATCATCCATAGTGGGTAGGCGCCATAATACAGGAAGCAAGCAAATTTATTGGAACCCTATCAGTCATCGTATCTGAGCTTCATTTTCAGATGTGAAAGATCTATCCCTCAGTCGATTTTAGACTTCTTGGATACCTCATTTGGCCTTTTAAGAAATTATACTCTACAAGTGAACTATGAAAGAAATATTGAAAAAAAAATGCTCTTGATTTACCTCTTTCAGTGCTATTTTGTTCTCGTGTTTTATCACTTTCATAGTGGTGAAAGGGTTGTGAAAAAAATGGCTGCAAATTTTTTTAGTTAGCAATGCTGCCAGAAAAATTCCGCGTCGTTATTTCTGCCTCTGCATTTAAATTAATGAGCAACTACTTGCACTGAGAGCTGCGCATCCCTGAGTGAAGTTGCACCAACGCGCTCGTTGAGCCTTTCGTAAACTGTCGCGTGTGCCGAGTTTTGCGTGGCCGGCAGGAGGTGTGGACCCCACTCCTCGGCTCTGACTCTGCGTGAAGTGGGGCCCACACCTCCTGCTGGTGACGCCATACCTCGGCGCACGCCACAATACGTGTACAACCGACTTTGACGAGTTCTGAAGTTCTGAAGTTCTGAAGCGAAAGCGAAACCACCTTTGAGAAATGAGTGCTCGGCGTTAGTGAGGGAGTGGGACGTGGGACGAAAGTGCAACTCTCGTTACTGTTCGAAAATTCGAGAGTATGCAACGATGCAGTACGCAAAAGGGTTGTCGACACAAGTGTCCTACACATTCGGCAGGCCCTTCGCCGGCTAATGCACACATAGCACGCCGGATAAGTTCAGGCTCCATGTCATAATGCATTAACACTGAATAAGGCTCGCTGACAGGCTTTTTCACTAAAGGATTAGTGAGAGGCTTCTATATATATATATATATATATATATATATATATATATATATATATATATATATGCATGCAGAGCTCCTCGATGCACTTCACTGCGTTGCCGCAATACATATGAAGGGAACAATAAACATGTAATGAAAAGAAGTGGTTCGTGTGAATAACACTATCTGTTGCCTATCCTAGCTGGGCACAGTTCCAGTGCCAGACAGTCTGGGAAATATATATATGGCCTCGTTGATCGTGACGGTAGTTATAGGAAAATGACTTCTGGTCGAACACCTGCAATGATGAAACATTGCACGACTAATGATTAATCTGTTATGACTAGTTGACTAATTTTGCTATTCTGCGTTTTGAACATATGTGCTTTGCGTAAACATTTGCCCTAAGCTTACCCAAGTTTTAGTCTTTACGCAACACTGAATGTAATGACAATCAATCTTTTTTTTTCTGCAGAAAAAATAGGCTTCTCTGTTAGCGCTATCCTTTTTTTTAATGTCCGGTGAGTTTACTTTCATTGTATATTTTTGGGCGCACTGTGCCTGGAGTCATTCAGAACACCCACCGTGTGAGTCCTAACCACGGCGTACTTACCTGGCTTCTCCCTTTCATCGCCGCCAATCCCACCGAATGTCGTTCCTTTGCGTCTTAAGGTAAACAAGGGGAGTCAGATGAGATTGGCTCCTCTGATGTCGCCGACATCACCCGCAGGCCGGCTATACGTGTGTAATGTTCCCACCCGTGTTTGTACCCGCCAACATGGGGGAATCCGAGTGCAGGGAAAGCACGGCTTCTGATAAAGTGATCTCTCTAAACAACGGGGCTTTGGTGAGGCTGCCACGGGCGTTTCGTCGGAGCGGCCGCTCGGCCCGTTCCTCCAGTTGATTCGGCGGCCTCTTTCCGTGTGCTGCCAGCGAGGAAATTAGAGTATGTCTGTTTGAGCCATGAGACGTAGCATTTCACAGCTTACTCAGAGATTCGAAATTAGACCTCGTCCTATTTAGTGATGGAAGCCGGGAGCTTTAGCCTAATCAACTAACACGGCGCTCGTCGTGTCCTCTCTTCCTCTCGTGTCCACAAAATTTCGCACGAAGTCAAAATTTCACACGAAGTCATACAAACTCGTCCGAGCTTCCCAGTTCGAACCAGACATGCACTCTCATGCTTGGAGAGTTGTCGAGTTCACCATTTAGTTGCTGTGCCCGTACAGGAAAACGCGTTACTTTCCTGCGCTCTTGGTTAATTTTGAGTAAGAAATTGTATAAAAACTAACAATAGGGAAGCATTCCTGTATTCATCCTCTGCGTTACGTTAAGTATGCAAAGAATATAAACGTATCTAGATTTTGTGTATGACCACAGAAGACAGAGTGTGTGGTAAGTCTACAGATAAGGGTAGCTAACATACATTCATGCGTTTTTTTTATTCCCAAGGGTTATGCACTGAAGCAGAAAAATATGTCTTCAAATGGCCAAGGCTTGTGGGCGTCATAAAATTGACAAGATACAGTAAGGCAAGAATGTCCCGTGGCACATAAAGACACAAGAATGAAAAGGAACCGATGATAGGTGCACAAAAATTTTGTTTGAGAACTTTAGTAGTAAGCCAACGGGACGTAGATTCAAAATATGCTAGGAAAAAGTATTAGGAGAAATTGTTGCTTTTGGCTTATAGTTCAGAGTATTTTACATTTATTGCAATTCTGATCTAATTTGAGCCTAATTTGGCTAGCACTGGTATACAGTGAGCTATGAATTTTGCGCCTACATTAGATCGGCTACCTCTAGTGATTCTATCCTTAGAGGGGTCTAGCAGATGTCATAGTTGCGCTTTCCTTTCTAATTGGAAACAGATTACGCGCATTCTTACCCCTTTAATCCGCCTATTCGCGTTGCACACTGCTCGCTCCCGTCGTTTTTTGCTTTGGTTTTGGCAATATGCTACATTAGTTTATTATGTTTGAGGGAAATAATGCTAATTTTATTTTGCTTCCTAATACTTGGAGGCGCATTCTTAAGGCGCGCGACAGAAAAACATTTGAAAAGGGACAAATTCTCTGAAATTTGTACTTTTATGAGTACTTGCGAAAGTACCATGCCCGTGAAGCGGCACTAACTTAGGTCTTTTGCTGCATGTTCCACATAATGTGTAAAGAGTCACATGGCTGCATGTCTATAAAGTAGAAGAGATTGACTGTTCTTCACCATCGGCTACACCATCGCGTTATTGTGATCGCCATAATATAGTAGGCTTGGGAGAGTGGTAAGAAACAAAGAAAGCAGGTGTCTTAACACGGAAACCGTCTGGTAGGCTGCCTCACTCTCTCAACGGCAGTTGAGTTTCAAATATTCATGTGCAAGCGCGGAGAGCGCGACTAACCCAAATACTCGCGCGTGGTACTCGAAAAGCACAACACTGGATTCATTGTTTTTTTGGCTGATGAGCGGTGTGAACTTTGCTCAGATAGGACCGGCACATGCAGTAAAAGATTGTAAGGTAAAACTAATTGCTGGGAAAATTGATACATCTTGAATAAGAAGTTAAACCAGCGAACTAGACGCATAGACTGAGACAACTGCACAGGAAAATAAAGGACTAGCATCGTCCTGTGCACTTCATGTCCCTGTCTATGCATCTAGTTCACTTGTTTAATAATCCAGCTGCCCCGATATGCCAGAAAGTAATTTTTACCTAATTCCAAACAAGGACATTTTCTATTTGAGTGTAGTGAAGCGCAATGGACGGGCAAAGTAAGGCGAGGCCGCCGGGACAAGCGCTTGTCCAGTTTCTCTAGCCTTATTTTGTCCCGTCTACCGCGCGTCACCGTGCTCCAACATGCATCAACTGGCTCAAAATTATACTCTTCCCAAGGACAGTGTTACAGTACGAAAGAGGTTGCTAGATTTATATTTAAAGTTACTCTAAGCAGCATATTTGAGGACGCTTTCTAGAGTGCGATTTAGAGTGCCAGTTACCGGATACATTTAAACTAGAAAGTTAACCATTATTTTACCTCAAGAAGAAGGTTGTAGACAATGACGAGTGTTCAGTGATAAAATGAGACTTGCAAGAGCGTTATTTGTACATCTTTTTACCAAAAGGCTCATTAATTTTGCTAGCGTACGAGTTCAACGCTTCAATGTGACCTAGAGTATCTTTAGAACAAAGAGGGGATCAGAATTTAGAGACCACATTTTGTCTTTGTAATGTGATGCGATGCTACTTTACGACAGTACTTGATTACCAGAATAAGATGCATTTTACCCTGCTTATCGATAATGTATCTCCACTTTTATAGTATATGCATGGCAATTATATGGGATTGTTTAGATCGTACCTCACAAATGGGCTCCAAATTCCATACATTTGTGGTAGAATGTCGTTCCTGTTACCAAATACGTTCTGCATACCATAAGACAGTGCGTTACGGTGCCTTATGTTCCACTTGAATATACAAGTATATATATATATATATCTTGTATAAGTAGAAACCAATGCACAGCTTAAATATATGTAAATCAAATAAAGTTATTTCGATAAAGACAACAGCCTTCATTTTTCGTGCGAAGAATAAAACAGTAAGATAAAGGGTAGCCTATTTCTTGAGGAAGAAACAATTGAAGTCGATTGCCACACAACGTTACCTCCACGTCATGTCTTATCTCGTGTACGTCAAGTTGGCATGTTCACATTAATTATATAAGTAACAAAATTTCTTCAATAATCTCGATAGTATCATTTTGCCACCCTTTGTTCCCTGTGGCCGCTAATCTCCAGATCTATTATGCTTTGTATGATTCACACTTAACATTTTGTGCTTTTGTATGGCACACAACTAAAGGTAACGTAAATAAGGTTCTCGTTTTGCGGACGAAAAAAATATTCGCCTTGTTCGAAATATGGTTTCACTATCCACAACGACATATTCCCTCCCAGAGTTCAATATCGTTCGAGTTAAACATATCTACGTTTTCTGTTTATTCCACGTATGAAAGTTTCATCAACAACTCCTAAAGCCTTTTTCAGATATGTTTAGCGTATAACCATCCACTTTTTGTAAATAAACATAGAGACACAAATGGCTTAAATAAACGGCAGTTTCATTTTTATTTACTCAGCTGTGATATTTGAATGTTACATTACTTTCATGATGATATTTGACAGTAGGCAACGTAATTTTTTAAAATGTATATTGTGTTTATGTAGAATGCTTGAGTGTTTATCTGTGGATTGCGTTCTGTAAAGAGTGGTAGAAAATCAGATGCTGCTGTTACTGGCTATTCTGATTTTGTGATCGTACCCAGTGTGTTCTAATAACAATTATTTTGCATGCGCGTATGTAGGCTGTCTTAGTGTGCACACGAATTGAGTCACGTAAATAATTCCATGTTCCTATCTTGTAAGGTCCTTTGTGCCACAGTCTAACGTTTATCCAAAAATGAACATTCAGTGTTTCGCACAGGCGAAGAACACTTACTGGATTTGATTCAGTTTAAATTGCAAGCGCAAAGGACTAAATTATCAGCTTATGCATGGGAAACGTTAAAGCACTACAGGGAAACAAAGTCCGAGGTGCACAAATGTAAAGGCAATCACTTTTTTATTTTTTGTATCTCGTGAAAAGAAAGAACAACAAAAATTCATTGAAGATTACGAGTCTCCCTTCTGCAAAATTTAAGCGCCCCTTTAAACGTGTTTTAAGCATAAAATCCTTTTGGCTCCCATTGTCGGCTACTTTCAAGTGACCTTAATCCAAGAGCCAGAGCCGTTATCCAGGCACTCAGACGAGAACATCAGGGCATCGTTGCGAGAACAAAACGACTTCATTCGGGCAACCAGTCAAAACTTTCGAAAATGCGGTCTCTGGCCCCCGACCTTTCGTACAGGACCGCATTACATGCGCTAGCTACTGCCCAATGCTTCCGAGTTCTTGCTATTATTCGTAAACAATATCACTTAACCTGTAACTTTTAGTACGTTTAAGTTTTATTTGTCATTTCCAATAGCGACGTTCAAAAGGCAGATGTAGCACACCATACAGTTGATTGTCAGTTTTTTCGCGCTGATACAGGGTGTCCTGTGCTCTTTTCAACGCCAGCGGTCCGTGAGTTTCACGGCGCGGGCTTTGCGCCGCCTCCTTCGAGAGATGGAGTTACGCCGCGTGACCAGGCCGGCAGCGTCCGGCACGCCGCGGATGGTTGTGACGGTTGTGAGATGGTTATGAGTAATCGCCGTAATTATTCCAAGCATTTTTCTTCGCCGGGAGCCATTTCATGCTTGCATGTACTCTCGATTACGGTAGAGCCAACATTTTTTTTTTCATTTTGCGGTTCGCATTGTCGACTCTGATGTCCCCCACCAGTCGTCGTTTCTTGTTACATCTTCTCCCACTGTCGCTTCTTAACTTCGTAGGGAGTGCGGAAGAGTTCTCGACACTTGGGGTCTCCTAGGGCGTGGCCTTTGCCGCACAGCTGGCATTTCAGCTCACACCTGTGGTCACTTGACGGGTTCTCGAGGCCGCAGCCTGGAGGAAAAAGACTTCAAGGGGGAAAAGACTTCAAGTTCCGCGAGGACTCCTTCCCAAAACTGGAAACAAATCAGAGCAGACCACCGCCGCCGCCCAGAGGACGCTCCGGTTCCCGTGCCAGGAACCAGTCCAGGGGGCGCTCGAGCTCAAGGGACCCTGCCAACCCATGAAGACGAGGTAGCAGCAAGGATCGTAAGGGTGTGAATTTTGCGGGCAAGGTCTACCACGAAAGTAATCAGAGGGATAAACGGGACGAGGAAATTGAGAAATTAAAGATGGTCGGAAATTAATGGCGATAGTCGATTTGCAACGGTCCGAAATCCAAAACTTAAAGAAATCGTAGAGGCAGGCAACTCCTCCTCCGCAACAACCAATTAGACAGATGACCCCCCCAGCGGCACGTCAACAGCCGCATGAGAGGATAAGATGGTCACAGAGGCGTCCCTCCCGCCACCAACGAAATGGGAAATTCAAGACGCCGACCCTATTCAGGCTATAGAGAAAAGTGTCGAAAATTCGGAAAGGTTAGAGGCCAAGACGAATAAATTTATGAACCATATCAACATCCAAATTCAAGTTGTCCTCGGGGCAGTTCAGAAACAGGCCGAGGAATGCTAAAGGCTAAGGAATGAGATGGTGGCCATGAACGGGTGGCAACAGAATATGGAGCAGATCGTCACGCAACTGCAACATGGCCAGGCACGCAAATGAAAATCAAATCTGGCAGTGGAACTGTCGCGGCACCAGGCGCAAGCGGCCGATTCTGCAACAGTACCTTCCGCTATTAGATGAGACTCCTTTGGCGATTGCCCTCCAGAAAACTGGAGGACCCGCAAAACTGTCAGGCTATCAGGCATTTCATAGTGGCAGGGGGAAGAAATCGTCGGTCACAACGCTCGTGAAAAGAAATATCGTGGCCATTTAACACGATCTAGAGTCGAGAGAGATCGAGAACGTGTTTGTCGAAATTCTAACCGGAAAACAGAAGGACCCTAGTTTATTCCTTCTAAATCTATGCAGCTCACCCAGGCAAAGGAAGGTGAGGTTCAGGGCTCTGCTTCGCAAGGCCCTCAAAATTTCAAGCAACTAGCCACTGTTGATAGTGGGGGACTTTAATGCACATCATCAGGAATGGGGGTACCCGCACCAAAGCCCGAAAAGCAGGCAGCTGTGGGAAGATACGCATGACATAGGGCTCACTCTGCACACGGACCCTGAGAGTCCAACGAGAGTGGACAATAGCGTTAGTAATGAAACATTTCCAGATCTGACATTCTCGAAAAACGTAAAAGATCTAGAATGGCATAATTCGGATAAAAATTTTGGCAGCGACCACTACATAATTGTTTCCATACTGAAATAGGGCTTTCAAACGCGCAGGGCTTGCGCGCCGGCCGTCGTTGAGTGGGATAAGTTTAGATATATCAGGAGAGCGCCGGAACTGGGGCCCATCAGAAACATCGAGGAATGGGCGACGGCGCTCAAATCGGCCGTTAGAGAGACGACAAAAACGCTCGAAGGGGATAACGCCCCGGAGAGAGTGGACAGCCGTCTTCTGCATATGTGGGAAGCTAAGCAAAGCATGGAGCGTCGTCTCAAAAATCAGAAATGGAACCGCAACCTCAGAAGAAGGATTGCTAGGCATTATAAGGAAATCGAAGATTATACTTTTACATTATGCGAACAAAATTGGGCCAACAAGTGTGACTAAATGGAGGGGAGCATGAACCTCTCCAAGACGTGGAACATCCTGCGGCACTTGTTGGACCCCACAAGTTCGAAGACTCAATCCGGTATAAGACTGGCAAAAGCGAGGCACGCGTTCAAAGGGAACGACGATTATTTTATGAAGAAATTAATTGAGACGTTCGTGGGGGAAACATCGCGAACTCCACTTCCCGACTATGGTGAAGCGCCTAACGAGGCGTTGGACGCCCCCATCACAGAAGCGGAAGTGAGGGCAGAGATTGTAAGACTCTGAACGAAGTCGGCTCCGGGCCCTGACGGGCTAACGCACGAAATGCTCAGGAACTTAGACGATGATTCCATTAGTTATCTACCGAAGTACATACAGGAATGTTGGGATAAAGGCGAGCTCCCACAACAGTGGAAGACGGCAAGCATTATTTTAATACCGAAACGCGGGAAGCCTCCGCAATTGGCAAACTTACGGCCAGTTTCCTTAACTTCACGCGTGGGGAAATTGATGGAGCACGTAGTCCAGACTAGACTGATGGGCTTCATGAAGCAGGGCGATCTGTGGCCACATGAGATGGTCGGGTTCCGACCTCACTTGTGTGCGCAGGACGTCATGCTCCAAATCAAACATGATATAATAGACTCAAGGTCTAAAGATGCAAAAGCAATTCTGGGACTGGACCTCACGAAGGCTTTTGACAACGTAAAGCATGAAGCGGTCCTGGAAGGGCTGAACAAGATTAATGTAGGTATCAGGACATATTGATACATCAAGGACTTCCTGACGGGAAGACCTGCCTGCATGAGGTTCCAAACGCTGGAATCCCCCACAATTGAGCTAGGGAGTAAGGGTACGCCCCAGAAATCACTGCTGTCTCCCCTAATCTTCAATGTGGCTATGATGGAACTCCCCGAGGAATTGGCAAAGCTCGAGGGATTCAAATTTAGTATATATGCGGATGATATCACCCTCTGGGTCAACCGGGGAAGTTATTCAGCCGTCGAAAGCCTGCTCCAGGCCGCCACCGACATCATAGTCGATTACGCGGCCGAGAGAGGCCTAGCATGATCGCCGCAGGAATCAGAATTGTTTATATACAATCCGAAACACTTAAGGGGCAAGGCACCATCGGAGATAAAAATTAAAGTGGCGGGTAAGGAGGTACCAATAGTCGAGCAAATTAGAATCTCGGGCCTGATTCTCCAGTCACACGGCCACAATGGCGAGACCGTCAAGGGGCTGCAGAATCGCGCAATACAGACCCTGAGCCTAATTAGGCGGGTGGCCAGCAAAGGCCGAGGGTTAAAGGAGAAAAATTTGATGAAACTAATACAGGCGTACATATTCAGCCGGGTGAGCTACGCAACGCCATATCTCGATTTGAAAGTGGTGGAAAGAGAAAAGATTGATTCTCTAATGAGAAAATGCGTAAAAGGAGCGCTGGGACTGCCCATGCGCACATCCACAGAGAGACTGATGGCTCTAGGAGTGCACAACACATGAGCAGAACTGGCGGAAGCGGTATGAACCTCTCAAATTGAGAGACTTAGCACCACGAGGACAGGAAGAGCCATATTGGCCAAAGTTGGAATAAATCCGGACAGAGGCCCCACCCAAAAGGTGGAAGTAGATAGGGAAGTGCGAAAAAATCTGATTATCCCCCCCCCCCCCCCTGCCAAATATATGCACCCGGAACATAGCAAAGACAGGAGACATAAACGAGCCGAAGCATTAAAAATTAGATTCGGCAAAATTTCGGAACATGAGGTGGCCTATGCAGACGCGGCGGGAGGTAGCGGCAGTTTTACGGTGGCAACGGCCGTCAGCGGCCGTGGTATTCCCGTGACCGCTGTCACTCTGCGCGGGCGCAACATAGAAGTTGCCGAGGAAATTGCGATCGCATTAGCTTGCGCTGAAACGGACGCGACATGTGTTATCAGTGACAGCAAAACTGCCATACAAAATTTTAGCAAGGGAAGGATCTCTTCCTTAGCGGACAGAATCCTAGGCCAGAGGAAGTTATATAGAAAAATTCAAATAATTTGGACTCCGGCGCACGAAGCCGTCCCCGGCAATGAGGCGGCCCACGAGCTGGCTCGATATCTCTACCGCCGAGCCGCTACGGGGCCCCTCGATGACTGATGGAGTGGAGAGCGCATGCTAGAATATGGGGAGATCACACAACATTATAGATTGGCTCGTAGACTGGTATCCCCGCCAGAGCCGAAATTAAACAACAGACAAGCAGTCGCGTGGAGACGACTACAAACTTATACGTATCCGCTCCCGGTTATGTCGAACCACATGTTCCCCGAGGCCAGGAGGGATAGGTGTAATCTTTGTGGGGCGAGAGGGACCCTCGACCACATAATATGGGAATGTCCGTACTCTCCCGGGGGAACGCACAAAATAGGTAGCAAACACACCTAGGAGACCCTGCTGCGCAGCTCGGACTCTGAGCTCCAGCTCCGGCTCGTCCAACTGGCTGAAGAGGCTGCTGGGACCCAAGACCTTCCAGCCTGCATCTGAGGCGGCGGCACTCGCCCCCTGACCTGCGTGTCGGGGGTGAGTAGATCACCTTATCCGTTGGAAAATAAAATTTATCTATCTTCATTTTGCGGTATACTGAGGCCAATAATTTGAGAAAGACATGTAGCAGAGTCGGCGATCGTCAGAAATCTGATCTGCGGATTGAGCCCGTCGGCTTTTATACATGACTCGTCAAAGTTCCAGTGTAACCGGTGGTGCTGCGTGGCTTCCAGAAAGCACTACGCAATTCGCATCGCGCATACAATCAGATTAGAAGAGAATGGCAAACCATGACAATCGAAACAAGCGCGAACGAGACCTAACCAAGCGAACCAAACAAGCGCGAGTGAGAACTGACGCGGGCAGACGATGGTACGAAACGAGCGGTTTGGTTGAGGCCAATTATGAGTGCGCATCGAGCGGTCGACACCAGTTTCTTGCGTGCACATCACTGAAGGAGCCGCTCTCACGGGTCTCCGCCGTTCCCCTCCTTTGTTCGCTCCCCTTGTTACCTTCCATCCTTCCTTATTTGCGCTAAGCGATCATGCATATTTATGGTATACTGAGCAATAATAAATCAGCTAGCCCAGCAACATGCACTTCTGAAATAATAATCTGTTCTTCGCAAAAGTATTTAAACACAACCTGTGGTATTAATCGCTGCCGCATTTGCGGTCGCATTTTTGTGATTTTTGTAAGGACATTGTGAGGGAAGCTAGCAACCTCCACTCAAGGGCAAATGATAATACAATACGATACAATACAATCTTTATTGTGCATAAAGGAAAACAAAGTACAGATAGCAGGCCTACCAAAGCCTCAGAGGGCTTGACTGGCAGTGCCTGACATGAGATGGTGCTTTTCCATGGCTGGACTGGTTTTAGATCAATATGTGTAAGACAAGGAACGCAGAGATTCAAGGGAAATCAGAGCACGCGTGGAAATAAAAAGCTTGTACGAAACGTTACGATGGTGGCTGAAAGCGAGATCATTCCAATATAAATCACTTGTCTTCTGAGGAGCCGTCAGCCGGCAGCGGGGCAGTGTAAACAATATCATAGAGTGGCGAAAATGTGCGTTAGAAGAAGGTTCAGGGGAGTGGTTTCGATGCGCACTGTTCTAAACAGGAATGGTTGCTGCAAACATAGCACTGAAATATGGTCAATATTTTTTGCTCGAGGGCTCATACGAAGCGCTTTCATTTTGGAAGAAGATTACACATTATAAAGAACGTAATGACGCGCAGGACGCCTTGATGTAACCGGGTGCCCACATAACGTTTACTTTCGCATAAGGTCTCAGTTATAAGACTTGCACTCGATTGATGCGCCATCAGCACAATGGTAACACTCATGCACGAACGGTATAAAATCTCTAGCAACGCATCACGCGATACTTGTGGATGGCAGTCTTAGGAATGTGCATTACCTTAGATGCCATGAACCAGTGCGACCCAGTGCAAAAGGGGAGTCCTTATTGCAACGGTCTTTTATATTTCATTTGCATATTTTGGCCAAGAACTCCTCTAAACGATGTCTCTAAAGTGTCTCGTCTTTATTACTTTTCTTGATACTTGTCTCACGCTTATTTTCCAAGGAAAGGCTTGTCGCGTCACTATTCCTTTTTCATTGAAACAATAATAGAAGGAGATATTGGTGCACAGATAGGACACCGGCTATTCGTCTCTTCACAAAGGCGGGGGGGGGGGGGGGGTAGCTGGCAGTCACACATACTTTTGTTAAGCATTTCGCCCCAATCAAAATGATGCCGCCACGTCCGGGATTTGATTCCACGCCCTTGTGCCTAGCAGCGCAACGCCATAGCCACTAAGCCACCACGGTGGGTAACGGTATGTTTTAAATCCTATGGCAAGATGTTCACATTCTATAACGAATAACGCACTTCGTTATTTCCTCAGAGATTCGTGGCACCTTTTGGAATTCTTATTTACCATGCTTCAAAGGGGAAGCTCGTGACTACAGTCTTAAACACTTCTAGAACATTAGGTTTTTGGATTGTGGATGCAATGCGTTTGATACGAGGTCAATTACATGTTGCTGCTTCGCCATGGCAAAATATGGTGGAACACGTGGGTGCCTTTAGAATTAAGCAACTGTGACGAAGCAGCAGTAATAAATAAATAGATTATCTTACGCGACCCGATTGAAGCGGTTTACATTGGTATTTTTCACCGTTCTTATCCAGTGTCATAAAACGGTCATAAATATTTGAGAACATAAAGACCAAACGTCCTGTATTCAATCCTTCATAGGAAACTCGGCGCCTGTACATGTGACAAAAGTCTTATTCTCGTATTTTGACGTTTTGCCTTCGGGTACGTTCTTAATCATCATCATCACCATTATCATCATTAGCCTGGTTACACCCACTGCACGGCAAAGGCCTGTCCCATACTTCTCCAAGTACCCTGGTCATGTGCTAATTGTGGCCACGTTGTCCCCGCAAACTTCTTAATCTCATCCGCCCACCTAACTTTCTGCCTCCCTCTGCTACGCCTCCCTTCCCTTGGAATCCAGCCCGTAACCCTTAATTACCATCGGTTACCTTCCCTCCTCATTACATGTCCTGCCCATGCCCCATTTCGTTTTCTTGATTTCAACTAAGATGTCATTAACTCGCGTTTGTTCCCTTACCCAATCTGCTCTTTTCTTATCCCTTAACGTTACACCCATCATTCTTCTTTCCATAGCTCGTTGCGTCGTCCTCAATTTAAGTAGAACCATTTTCGTAAGACTCCAGGTTTCTGCACCGTACGTGAGTACTGGTAAGACACAGCTGTTATACACTTTCCTCTTGGAGGGATAATGGCAACCTGGTTCATGATCTGAGAATGCCTGCCAAACCCACCCTAGCCCATTCTTATTCTTGTGATTATTTCAGTCTCATGATCCGGATCCGCGGTCACTACCTGCCCTAAGTAGTTGTATTTCCTTACCACTTCCAGTGCCTCGCTACCTATCGTAAACTGCTGTTCTCTTCCGAGACAGTTAAACAATACTTTAGTTTTCTGCAGATTAATTTTTAGAACTACCCTTCTGCTTTGCCTCTCCAGGTCAATGAGCATGCATTGCAATTGGTCCCCTGAGTTACTAACCAAGGCAATATCATCAGCGCATCGCAAGTTACTAAGGTATTCTCCATTAACTCTTATCCCCAATTCTTCCCAATGCAGGTCTCTGAATACCTCCTATAAGCACGCTGTGAATAGCATTGGAGAGATCGTATCTCCCTGCCTGGCGCCTTTCTTTATTGGGATTTTGTTGCTTTCTTTATGGAGGGCTACGGTGGCTGTGCGGTCGCTATAGATATTTCTTAGTATTTTTACATACGGCTCGTCTACACTGTCATTCCGTAATGCCTGCATGACTGCTGAGGTTTCGACTTAATCAAATGCGTTCTCGTAATCAATGAAAATTATATATAAGAATTGGCTACATTCCGCACATTTCTCTATCACCTGATTTATAATGTGAATACGGTGTATTGTTGAGTAGCCTTTACGAAATTCTGCCTGGTCCTTTGGTTGACAGAAGTCTAAGGTGTTCCTGATTATATTTGCGATTACCTTAGTAAATACTTTGTAGGCAACGGACCGTAAGCTGATCGGTCTATAGTTTTTCAAGTCTTTGGCGTCCCCTTAGGAACTTAGGACGGATTAGGACGTTCTCAAAACTTACTGTATCTTGAGCCATTGGTTCTTAAAGAACGCATGTAGGCGTCCTTCGTTAATTAAAAACAATTTATTGTATAGATCCAAGCAAATGCTATTGCAATCCATGACGTCTTTTATGAGACATGGTGGGGCACATGTAACCAGCACCTCCACCTTGCTTTAGTCTTTTCGTATTTCCTGCGTTATTAAATCTTCTTACTGTAAAAAAATCTCTTTCTGTTAGTCAAGCCCAACTTGCACTACATCTGCAGGATTGGAGTGGCACCTGACCCCGGCGACAGAAGCCGAAAGCGAGTGGGGCTATACTAATCCAGGTACAACGAAATTAGGAAGTCCTACTAAGCTTGAACAAAGACACTCCCTCACCAGAACAGAACTTGGCCTCCCTGGTGCAGTATTCGGCCACAACCTCCCCAATGATATCTACAATTAACTCACGGTCTAGCTTAGCAGTACTGTTCGAGGAACTATCAGACATTGTTTGGGATATCATCGGCCTTATTGAGATTAGAACTGGTGAGGCTTATAAGTTGCTGAATAAGAGCCATGTCCTCTGCTATAGAAGTCTCCCTGATAAGAAGCAATACGGAGTAGGACTCTTAATCCACAAGGATGTAGCGCGCAACATTGACGAATTCTTCAGTATTAATGAGAGGGTAGCCGCCGTCATAATCAAACTTAGTAAGAAGTATAGATTAAAGGTAGTACAAGCCTATACTCCAAAATCCAGTCACGACTATGAGGAAGTAGGTCAGTTTTATTAAGATGTTGAATTAGCGATGAGAAAAGTGCAAACTTGGTATACAGTAGTAATGGGTGACTTCAATGCAAAAGTGGGGAAAAAGCAGGCGGGTGAACAAGCAATTGGATACTACGGCGTCGATTCTAGAAACGCTAGAAGAGAGGTGCTAGAACAATTCGCAGAAAGAAATAAGCTGAGAATAATATACATTCATAAGTAAACATTCGCTTACTAACTAAATTAACAATGATAGAATGTGTAAGCGTAACGTGACGAGGACGTAGGGAAAAATAGACGCATAGCGACAGCGCTGTCTTTGTGTGTCTGCTTCTTTCTACGTCCTTGTTCAGTCGCGCTTACACATTCTATCATGGATTCAAACCAACTAGCCCGTAAACGTGTTTTCACTAAATAAAGCAGCACAGGTAAACATGAATGCACATCGCTCGATGACAGCGGGAACTGTCTGTGAAAACACTGGTGTTAGGAATCGCGGCAGTAGCCGCGAGCCAATTGACCTCCGTGCATCTGTCACTCCAACACGAACGAAACGCCGAAAGCACAGCGCATGCGAAGCTACCGGCACTACGCGCACTCTGCAAACATCGCAGATCGCTTTGAAGATGAGGCTGGTGCGGATGCGCTCTTTGGCCACGTCGCAGATCGCTTTCAAGAAACACGAGCGCCGGCAACGCGTCCCTAAGGTGCCCGCCAAAGGCGTCTACTACGGCGTCCGCCAGTTGCGTGCCAAACGCCATAATAGACGCCGCACTTGTCTCCACTGTACGAAGCGGTGGGTGAGGAAGACATCGGGGCATCCTATACTCCGTTCCACAGAGAGAGAGAGAGAGAGAGAGAGAGAATAAACTTTATTCAAGAACCCCGGTCCGGGTTCGCCCGTTTTGTTCAGTTGTCTGCCAAGCCGAGCGTCATGATGAGCTCGATCATGGCACGTACGTAGTCGGAGGTGGAGTCCGCCAGCCACTCCTCAAGTGTCGTAGGTCTACGGGTGGGTGAGAGTTTGGCAAGGCTAGCCTGAATAGCGAGACGGCTCCCCGGAGAATCCCACAGAATGTGAGCATTATCCGGGAAGCCAACACATGCCATGCAAGCAGTTCCATAGATAGCAGTCAACGCTGTGGAGGCTAGACGGACCTCTTATAGTGGCTCCATTCACACTTGGATATAGCTCTAGGTTTTTGACCACAATTGTGCCGAATCGTTTTTTGTATAGGCTCAGTATTGAATGAAACAAGTTTTAATCCTTAGAAACAAACACACTGTAGTATACGGCTGCTAATGCGTTGTTTTAGAACATTTTGTTTTTGTTGTTCTTTTCGGGTTTTTTATTTGCAACCACTAGCGAGGAGATCACATGCGTGCTCGCACCAGCAAAAGCTCTTGGCGCGCAGCGAAGTATGTACGGAACGCACGGAGTGATGACTTTCCTTCACCGAACTTCTTCCGTAGCTTCCCCAGCGTTGACTGCTGTGTATGGAACGGACTATAGCAGCCGCCTGAGAAGAACGCCCCACCTCCTTCACCTGACCCACCCTGCCTTGTGCGCGACAGGAGGGGGCACACTTCCGGCCCGCGTTCCTCGCTCGCGCACGCGAGATTCAACCGCGTTCACCGGCTCATCCTCGCACACTCTCACTCGCACATACAGCATACGGCGCCCGAGGATGGCTTTGTAGACCTTGGACTTTATACGGAACCTCACGGCGACGGCAATGGCAGACATGCGCCTGGAATATCCATATAATTGCTATCTTACTAAAATATTGGGAACTATTGTGGTGGTGACAGTTGGTGACAGTTGGTGGCAAGGAACTACGAGGTCGACTTGGGTTATAGCGTGATCAGAGCGAAAACTGCTTATGCGGAGCTGAGCAACGCATGGGGTGCGTTCATCGTGGTTGCGCGCTATAATACTGTCCTAAAAATGAGCCGATGAAGGCAAACAATTTTTTCCCTTTAATTACAAAATTACCTTGCGCAATTCCTTCAATTCCTAGCCCGCGACCTGTGAGCAGTGGTTCTGCACTCTTTGTCGTGCCGCAGTAATCGTTGTTTGTTGATGGATATAGTGTTTAGTATTTAAGATAGTTTGTAGTCTGCATTGTAGTCAGCTGTCATTGTCGCCCCATCAGCATCGCCATCACTGCGGTCATCATCATCGTCACGATGTTGCACTTTGTGTTTGTCGTGCCAGCTTTCAAAGTTCTCGAATATTTTCCGTAGAGAGGAATCCTCTGTTTCGATTAGATTATAAACAAAGTCACAAGCCTTAAGGAAGCGCGGGAATGATTTCGAAAAATGCACTTTTGAAATAGTCCTGTTTATATACCACGATTCCGCGCTTTTAGGCAGAGCTCGTCACGCCCGTCAAATGGCATGGGATGCCCTGCACCTCAGATTCTAAGGGTGCGTACAATTCAGAGCGCGCGTTTGCCAGCGCGCGTGACTTTTAATGCAGGGACCCGCCACATGAAATCGTAGTGAACGCAAGTGCTTTCGTTGGCAGTGTAGTGGCAAATTCTCTTAGGGAGCGAGCAGCGCAGAGTAGGAGATGTTTTGAGATGTACGGGAGAAAGAAGTGCTCACGAGAAAGTGGCAATAAGAAAATTGTTTAAAAGACATTTTCCTTGTCTTTGCTGGGGGGGGGGGGGGACGAGGGGGAGAGGGTCGAGTTCAGTTCTCCGTCGAACGAGAGCTGTTTTAGTTATCCGACGACACATCTACGCGATGCGCAGCTTTGAGGAGGGATCATGAGCATGCAAGACGCCATTCCAAGGACATACTTGAATTGCTTGAGGCGAGTGTTGTGATCAGAACAAAATAATGTTCGAGGGCTGACATCTATGAATAAACGTTAGATATAAAAAACTTGGAGAAAAGTGATTAGCATTAAATGAGATAAAGAACGCCCTGCCACTTCCTCGTCGTCAGTTACGATAGACAAGTAAATAAAGAAGTAAAAGTTATCGGTAGAGATCGAATATTTTACCATAAGGGGGGCGAAACCCACACCAACGCTGAATTGTTCTTAAGAGACCAGTTTGATTATTATTACACTGCGACGGCTGTTAACTTAATGCGTTTCAATTGAGTAACAATATTTATTGCAAGACATGTATTGACATAGTGCCATCTGCGTTGTTTCTTTCGGGAAGCGCACTACCGCCACTATGTAGATGCTATCAGAGCGTCACTTTAGTGCACCTTTACATTTCAAGGAAAACAAGTAAACACAAGAACTAAGATTGCAGCCGTTTCTTTGCGATGCGCGAAAATACCGATCAAGTTCATTGGTGCATTATTAACATCACCATGAAATGTTGCTTGGCATTTCGAAAGCAGATTTGGCTAGTTTGGAAGTTAGTGCAAAAGCATTTCCAAGGATGCCTATACTAGTTGGTTAAAATGCAGTACTCGATTCATGTCACGCTGCGAAAGACAAATTCAATAGTACGAAACCATGGAGTCAAGTTAGGAGTCGAGCTCAAGTCTATCTGTTAACTTCGCGCTTACTGGGAAGGCTTCCACGTACTCCAACATGTTTTTTGAGCACTAGACGACATGGGCGCAATAATTGAGGCTATATAGGACTTCATGCGCCATTTCGCGCTTTGAACACGTGGGCATAATTTATAAAAAGATTGCACTCGAAGCTTTTAAGGTGAACCCTTTTCTGTCGTGAAATGTGACGGTGTCCCTGTCTGGACCACACCAGATGGATGAGGAACGCATTAACTGCGCTTACATGTTCAGAGTTCCGAAAAACGAAAACTATGCCTTAAAAAAAAGTGGCTCGCTACGAGGCCCAAGCATCACTCACATAATGCGGTTTTCCTCTTGGAAGCGTCACTCTGGCACCCTGTTTTCCCCATCCTTGGTTTCACGCCTGCGCATCCGAACTAAATTTAGTTGCAGTGGTGCCTTCCTGACTGCTTTTTTTTTTTTTAAGTTAGAGTTTCGAAACCTCTCGTAACCGTTCTCTAGGGAAAACCCAGAAACTTGCGATTGCACTGCAGATGTGAGAAATAGTTTAGCACGCTGCCGATCCATATTTGTGTGTAGGCTCTCGAGACACGCCGAGAGCGGCTCCATGGGGTGAAAAAAGAACGGAGACGTGGGTTTAAGAGTCCCCCCTAAGTATTGCAGCCGAGTTGTTCATGGGAATCTGCATTCATGCTTCGTGCCTTATACGATGATTGCAGAGGGTTTCACCGCTGTTATGGGTGAAATATACGAGACGCCTTGTTATAAGCAGTGAAATAAAGGGGAAGGTTATGGGTAATGACTAGCTTTCCGGAATGTTATAAGTGAGTTTTACTAAAGACGGATTTCAGTTCTCGCACTCAGGAAATCTGTAATCGGCACCGAGGTCAAATTTACTAAAAAGTGTGTGCGTGGGAGAGGTGGGAGGGGTGGGACAATATTGTAAATGCGCATGCGCAATTAAATGTCGGTGCATGAATTACAGCCTTTGTGAAAAATTTCCTTCATGAAGTGCCAGAGAGTGCTACACGACCGCTGTACCCTATGTTTCCGAATGTGCCGATAGTATACTCTACATGAGCCTGTGTTTATATTTCGCGAGACGTGGGGACATGTCACATTTAATGTGTGACAATGTGTTACTCTTTCGAGAATATTTAGAAGCCTTGCAAGTAATTAGCCAGTACTCGATTTCTACCTTTCTTATTTTTCTCCCTGGTTTAGTCCGTTTTAGTAGATATACAGGTCAGCTGAAGTGTCTTCGTTGGACTAAATGAGTCACCTTCTTCAAATTGTCACCTTCTTCAAAATGTGTGGATTAATTATAATTGGCAGTACATTGCGTACACATGCACACGGGAACGTTATATCTGTGTTTTAGGAACAATGTAGAATTCAGCCTGTCCTCCCAGGGTAACTATAACGTCCAGACACCAAATGTTCTGAAAATAGGGCGAAGCTTTTTCTCTTTTGTTTTTCTCTTTTGTAGAACTGTAAGCCTTACAGAGAGGTACAGAAGAAAGCAAAAAAAAAAAATGGTGAGCAATTTTCTTGCGACACATGCATGCGGTTTGTAAGAAGCAGTATAGTCTGAATCCGATAAATGAAACAATTTTCTTGCTGTCTCCATTTTTGCATTGTTCATGTCTATAATGGGTAACTGCACTTTTATTGCGGAACTAACGTTGAGAATACTTTGCTATCGAGTGCACCAAGGCGTAAATATGTGATCAAATAAGTGTCCCACGAAAAAAACTAAACAAAAGTGTTTCTTGTGGTTTTGCGCAGAAGCAGAAACGCCATCGAGCAACAAGTAATATATATTAGAAAGCGGAACAGCGAAGGCTTACCGCCAGCTATGGTGGACCATTTGTTCGATAACGAGGCAGAGCGCTTCACACAGCACACGCCAACGAAGATAATGACGGTTTTATTCCAGCGACTGACTCTCCGAAAAATCTGTTCTCGACGCTCTTGGAAGTTGTGAGGCGAGCCACGAAATAATGGCGCTGAGCCCATGTTTATACGCTTCCGACGCCGTGCTTAGTGTCCTGAAAAGTTCTCGAAGAGATTACTGACGAGGGCTGTACAAACGAGTAAGAAAAATTATGCATGCTCGGCACTTCAACAAGCTGCTTAAGTTGCGGCTCTCCGTGCAGCACGGAAATCTCAAATACTTTGCGTAACGATTGTCTGCCAAAGTAAATCCCGAAAGTTTCAAAATTTCTCAGAAACTACGACCCTGCGCCTTTTCTGTGTTTACCTTATTTCATTTCCATGCAGCTGATTCTTTAAAGTTCCTGGCTCTGTTATCTTTTCTAAAGAATTTGTTTGAAAAACTTGTTCGCGTGATGTTTGTATGTTTTTATGCATACAAATGCGTTGCCATTTAAAGCGAAATATGGCATTTAGAGCGCTTACTGGGGACCTATATTATGCAACATGTTGCAATTTTTTATTCACAGAAAATCTAGAAAGAACTCATGTGACATACTTTAACAGCAACTGGTAAACGGAAGTGCTAGAATTGGTGGGCGAACTAGTCCCAATGGCGATATAACTAGCGCTAGCTAGACAAGGCCCGTTCTCGCAAAATTATCTCGCACAATAATTGTTTGTATGCGAAAAATTTCACCCAAACATGATGCTGGGAACTTCATTAGGGAAGGCGGCCAGCCAATGAGAAAGAGCACTTACGAACGATAAGCTTTCGAAATTCGGCCCTGCAACGTATTGCAAATTTCACTGTTATGTTGAGGATGAACCAAACAGTGTTCCCAATCACAACGTCTGTAAAGAGTCAATAGCACTAAACATGTTAGCCATCGATGAAGTAAAAAGCACTTTGCGCAATATGCCATGAGAATGAATACGCTGTAATATGAACGTCATCTCCTAAAAAATGCGGCAGAGCCAATCTCGGGATGACTGTCGACGGAAATGTTTGTGGCATTCAATCAATATAGCGACTCTGTATTTGCATTGAATCAATACAGTGACTCAACTCCGAGACATCCGAGACAAAAACACACCTGCTGAAAGAATAAAAAGTGGAATTAGAACGAAGAAAGGTAGCGGGGGGGCCCCTTACGGGCAAGCACAAAAGAAATGAAGGTGACATCTATCTAAGAGAGACATTTCGATAATTATCAAGTCTGGGATATGTCCTTTTGCTTAAGTACAGTGTTTAATTTATGAGGACAGCATCGTCACGACGTGCATATATACTTGTTGAACTCGTTTGCGATTTGTAGAACTGATTGCCAAAGATGAAACTAACAAACAGAAAAAAAACGAAGGAATACAGTAGTAAACGAATTAAGATAGAGGAAAAGGGCGCGTTAACCTAAGTCGACGCAAAAAACAAGGTCTATGCACATGGTATATATGTATTTATATCCAGTGAAATAAGTGAGAAAATGACAATGATGAAACCCTGCGTAATTTCATAAAATTTTTGCATTATCTGCCATTTTTTTTAAATCCGAAACCCTTGTACATCCCACGAGACAGAAAAACTGGCGTTGTCCGCAACGAGTTGTAACAAAAATCACCATCAGTGACATCATCAGCGTCTCGTATGATGTCAGTAATACAGAAATAAAGTTCGAAGAAGTCCGAGTAGGGGGAATTAAGATCTGTCTGTCTGTGGTCATTTTATAGCTGTCCTTCCGGCTTTGTCATATGCCATGCCATGCCATCCTCGTCACGCCTTCTTTGCTCATCCAGTGGCCCAACTTGTCTAGTAGCTTGGGTCACGAGTATGTGCTCGTGGTCGGGATGTCGTCGTGGTATTTGCACTGTCGTCCTTCCAGCTTTGCAATCAGACTCTTGCAATGCTGTCGTCGTCACGCCATTGTCGTGACACAGTCTCATTCATTCTATGTTACATCGCTATCACGATGTCCGCATGGGCATTTCATCATCGTCATTCCACATTAGTCATCCGACTGTCGTGATGCTCTTGTTGTTGCGCCGTTGTCGTGAAAAGCCTTCGTGATAAAGTCATCATCTCATTGTCCTCCTACCGTTTTCATGCCATCGTCACCATGCATTGCGTCGTCGTTATGCATTCTTTGTCATACATTCACAGTGATGCCGTCGAGGTCTTTCCATTGCCGTCATTAAAATTTGGTCATCCGACTCCCGTCATGCTGCCGTCGTCACGCTGTCTTGGTCACGCTATCTTCGTCATACCATTGTCACCATACAGCCTTCGTCGTTCTATTGACATCTTTCGTCTTCATTCGATCGTTATCAAGCTGGCGCGATTCAGTGGATTATGCCGTCGTTGTCATGCCATCCTCGCCAGTACGTCGTCACTAGAGCGTCGCTATCATGCATTTGTTGTCATACACACATATGCCGTCCTGGTAGTGTCATCGTCATCACTCCAGCTATGTTATCTAACTCTCGTCATGCCATGGTCGTCATACTTGCTCCTTCATACAGTCGTCGTCACGTCATCGTCTTTGTACACTCATTGTTATTCCATTGTCCTCGCACGGTTAGCATATCATCGTCGTCATGCATTCGTTGTCATACCGTCGTCGTAATGCTGTCGGGGTCGTTGCATCGTTGTCATTCTAACTTCGACATCCTACACTTTTCATGCCGTTGTCGTCACAAGCAGTCGCCATTATGATGTATGATGTTGTTGTCATCACGTTTTCTTTTTACCATGGTCATCAGTTCAGTAACGTAATCCCATGGTTACCACGCCGTCGTCGTCATACCGCCTTCGTCAATCCATCAACGTCATTCCTACATCGCCGATCGGTCGCATTCATGTTGTCGTGATACAATTATGATTATGTCGCCATTGTCATGCCATCGTCTTCGTTGCGTCATTTGCACACAGTTGGTGTCATGCATCCGTTGTCATACCGCCATCCCGTATCGTCATGCCGTCGTCTTTCCTCCACCGCCGTCCTACACTCGTCATCATCCCATTGCCCTAATTGCGTCATCCTCACGCTTCCGTCGTTATACCATTGCCATTATTAAATCATAGTTATCTCATTGTCGTCATGCTGTCGTCGTCATACCACCTTTGTTGTTCCATCGCTGCCATTCCTTCTTTGTCACTCCATCGTCGTCACTGCGTTGACGTCATGCAGTCGTCAACGTGCCGCAAATGCTCATGGGGGACCTTGGCAAGCGAGCGCGACAGCAAAGAGGGACAATAATGGAGTATGTCGCATGACCCCGTTGCAGCGAAATTCTCAAAATTACTCTTAGATGTGTGAAATAAACGAGACTTCCGAAATACCACGTTTTGTCACCTCGCTCTAATGCTAATCACATTACCATCGACAGTGATCGTGAGATGAGTTCTGACACATTTCATAGAGGACGGTGACCTCTTCCCGCACACCATGCTTGGCTTCAGGCCGGGACTTTCTGCGCAAGATTCGTTCCTAACCCTAAGGGGAGAAGTCCTTAAGGGCATCCCGAAGGGAGGAGAACACCTCCTGCTCGCACTCGACCTAAAAGGGGCCTTCGATAACATCTCTCACGAGGTCATTCTCAAGGGACTGAACGACATCAGCTGCGGGGACCGCATCTTTAATTAAGTTAAATCGTTCCTGACGGGCCGGACGGCAACCATCGGAAAAGGCCAGACTCGATCGGATACGATCGACGTGCCGAACAAAGGAACACCGCAAGGGGCGATAATCTCCCCGATTCTCTTCAACGTCGCGATGCTAGCGCTGACGAAAAAGCTGCGGAAGATCCCCGACCTAGGTTACGCCCTGTACGCAGACGACATCACGCTCTGGGCCACCAAGGGCTCCCTAGCACGAAAAGACGCGACCCTTCAAGAGGCCACGACGGCCGTGGAGAGATTTGCGGCAGCGAGCGGGATGCGCTGTGCGCCCGAAAATTCCGAGGTGATCCGGGTGCACGGAGGACGAATCTGCAAGTCCCCCGGCCCTATCGACCTCTATCTTGAGGGCCAGATGATCACAAAAGGCAATAAGACTAGGATTCTCGGTTTTTGGATCCAGAGCAACCTGAAAGCCTCCCACACCACCCAAACCCTAAGGTCTGCCACCAACCAGATCTCGCGGATTATAAAACGAATTACAAGAAGCCGCAAGGGCATGCGAGAAGAGGACATGCTTCGCCTCGTCCAGGCTCTGGTGATCAGCAGAATAACGTATAGCATGCCGTATCACTATCACTCGCTAAACAAACGCGACCAAGAACAAGTCGATGCCATCATTAGAGGCGCGTACAAAATGGCCCTGGGTCTCCCTGTCACCACCTCAAACGAGAAGTTAGCGGCCCTCAGGATCCACAACACCTTCGCTGAGCTGTCGGACGTGGTTATGGCTTCGCAAAAGGCCAGACTACAGAACACGGCGGCGGGCAGAGCCATCCTCCACCGGACCGGAACGGCAACGGAGCTCCGTGCCCTCGATGGGCAACGACCACTCCCGCCTGAGGTCAGAGGCAAGATCAAGGCGAACCCGATACCGAAGCACATGAGTCATGAACTCGATGAAGGACGACGCAAGACTCGCGTCGACAGACAGCGCCGACAATTCAAGGGTGACCCGTGCGTAGCGTACGTGGACGTGGCGGCGTACCCTGTAGGGGGCCTCTTCGCGGTAGCCGCCGCGAACGGGAGAGACAACTCCTTAACCCTCGCGGCCTCCGTAAGGGCAGAGACCCCACCTGCGGCTGAGACCATAGCCGCGGCGCTGATAATAAAGCGAGAAGACAGGGTAGGCAGGGAAGTCCATGTCGTTACCGACTCGCAACCTGCCGCAACTTTATCAATGGACGAACACCGCTGCTGGCGGCTCAGATTCTAGGCGCGAGGCTGCAAGAATACGATCAAATCACGTGGACCCCGGGCCACGCGGGTCTGGGGGGAAACGAAAGGGCGAACGCCCTAGCTCGAGTGTTAATCAACGGAGCGGGGCAAGACCAATCGTCTCATCAATCCCCACCCTTTACCTTCATGCCCCTGCCGTCCCATTACTGCGACCGACTCGAGATCCAGCGACTCAACCGCAGGATTTATCCTCCGCCTCACAGAAAGCCCAGCACCTAAGATGCCGTAGCTCTCCGACTTATTCAGACCAACACATTTCCAAACCTAGACAGATACAGTAAAATGTTCCCACACACATATCGCGGCATCTGCCCCTGGTGCGGCGACACACGCCCTACACTCTTTCACATCTCGTGGGGGTGCGGGGGCAAACCTCAACACTTAAAGACGCCTAGCACGTCATCACGTCATTTGAGCAGTGGGAGGCACAGCTGACCGGCGATACTCTGGCGGGACAAGAAGCTCTCCTCCAGCAAGTACGTCGAGCAGCCATGGCCAGTGGAGTACTGGAACGAGGACACCACCCACTCGACCTCAAGAGCAACCACCTCGATGGTCCGAATATATGTTTTTTTTTTCTCTCTATATATATTCGCTTTCTATAGGCGTATGCACGTCAATCTTTTCTTCTTTCACGTCGACTCCAGTTGAGACGCCTCTCATTTCTGTTTTTTTTCTTGTGCGACAACGCGTCAAACGGCTCATTAAGCTAAAGAGCCGGTGTCTGGCGTATGTATCAGCAAAACGACACCTAAGTTCTCATTGGCTGCCACGCCACGTCACGAGCGCGCTTGACAGAGTTCCTACTGGCCAAGATGTCACTGCACGCGTGCGTCAATGGAGCAGAGCGGGTGATGGGAACACCTGCTGCCGCACTGTTGCGTGAGGGGAGAGGACATCGTCGCGGAGCCAAAGCACCCTCACCCTTGCTCTCGGAAGCCTGCGTTATAGCAAAGCCACCTAGAAGTTTTGGTTATAGGCGTATTTATTATTCGCGCGAGCTGTCGCCTGCGTTCAAACTGCTTCTCAGTCAAGCCAAATCAAACGCGTCAAGCTTCTCAGCGCGCTCGCTTGCCTGCGAGGGGTTGATAACTCGAAGGACCGCTCTTTGGCTTTCAATTGAACATGAATTACTTCGCATTCACAACTCATAGGAAGTGCTTGGGTGTCCGCCGATTTTTTCGACTAGTAGGCCGCGGGGTACCATTCCAAAGATAGTGTGGTCTACGATGAATTGTGGTTGTTTTCGCGTTTTGTGGCTCTAATTAGCCCATCCCGTTAATTTTACCGGTTTTGCGACTAATCCTCGCTTATTGTCCAGTTTATACCTACACACTGTTGTCTTTTTCGACTCGCTACGGCACTGTGGAGGTGTGAAAGGTCAATTTTTTTTACCAATAGGCCAGATAGATATCCACATCCCACGTATGCTGTAGCCGCGTCAAGGCGCCAAATAAGACCTTGCCTTCAAAAAGTTTCCCGAGGCAGAGAGAGATAATTTAGTAGTCAATTTTGTTTTCAGAAGCTCTCATTCCAGAGCCTCGCTAACGAATGTCGTGAAGGATGCTGGAAAAAGGGGCTGTGTCATGCTTCTACGATTTCTGTACAAAGAACGTTTGGCACCTGCTCGTAATATCCACAGCACCTCTCTTTAAGAAGGATTCATGTTCGTTCGAACCCGCCTTTCTCACCCCCTTGGCGTTTGCAACGCACGGGGAGGAGGAGAAGGTGGGAAGCACGCACTCACGAATCCAGAAACATACAAGAAAAGAAAAGAAAAATCTATCATACCACTTTCCTATTTCAGACATTTGAAAGAACACAGATAGATGGTGAGGAGTAGTTCCAGATAACCTCAAGGTGCGATATAAAAAACAAGTGGCGTTCGGAGAAACAGCACTTCGGCGTAGTTAATAAAACAACAACAAAAAAAATTATCGATTTACCAAGCGACAAAGTGCAAAAGCTTCCTTGTGGATGCACGCCATCACGCGAAGAAATGAGTTGTGCGAAATGAGTTGGCGCCGACGAAAGCCGAAACTACCTGACTGACATTCCATATTATTATATCCAATATATACGGGAAGAACGATGTGGAAAGACGCGTTCATCAGCTACGGCGCACGTTCTCATCTTCTTTTTTTGTCCTTTGCGTTGCCTCTCTGAGCATCGTTTTTCTGAACGCCATAAATCGACAATTTTTTGCAAAGCAGCTCCTAGAAGAAATGCTGCGTAAGCGTCCTCGTGGAGATATTCCTGACTCCAAAAAAAATTAAAGAAGCAAATAATATGAACACGAAAGCCAGAATGTACATTGTGATGAGGCCCCGCTGTAAACGCAAACTTATTTCACTTCAAATTTGCAGTTCAAGATTCGCGGCGAACTTCTAAAAGTTCTCTTTCTTTTGCGTTAGGCGCATTACGCCCTTTTCTCTGCCTTCCGATTGCTTTCCCAAAAATATATCTCTCCCCACAACCGTACGGGATTTAGCTTCTACAGAAAAGCATTGAAACGTCCATCACCACAGTTGTTGCGAAGATTCTGAAGCTGCAGAATTTGTTTTCACAGAGCGCCATTTTTCTTCGCGGAAAAGAGTGCTGCCTCAAATTTATAACGCCCATCGAAGCACCAGAGGACGCAGCAAAAGTAACGCATTTAAAATAACGCTTCTGTTGCACACGTGCAGTCATGCTTTTTCCAAATTTTTTTGATGATTTTGCCTCTCACCCTCGCTGCGGTAGGCCCCTCTTCTCTCGGTAACGAAGCGGCACACGCTGCGGCGATCTTTCAGTACCCTTTCTCAGTGAAGGGTAGCCTACCGGGCTCACGGGCAAGGGTTAACCTCCTTGCTTTTACCTTACACGCACGCACGCACGCACGCACGCACACGCACGCACACACGCACGCGCACGCATACGCACGCGCACGCACACGCACGCACACGCGCACACACACACACACGCGCACACACACACACACACACACACACACACGCACGCACACGCACACGCACACACACACACACACACACACACACACACACACACACGCGCACACACGCACACGCACGCACACGCACACGCACGCACACGCACACACTTCGAGGAGCAAATCAACACAACGTGTGAAAGGGGCGCACTGCAACACGTGAACTTTACGCGCGCGGCTTTCTGCAAACTTGTGCATTGCATTGCAAGTGAAAGTGGCATCAACGCTTCGTCCCTTCTTATGGTTGTAGCTGAAACAAAAAGGTATTTGTTGATAATAATGAAGTAGAATAGAGGTGTCTTTTCTATTCTCGCCACACCTACATACATTTGATTACGCATTTAATTTTCGTTGAATGAACCAAAGTGTTTCTCGTTTTAATTAAAGAACGTCTTTCTTTCTCTTTCCTAATGTTTATTCCCTCCTCACATAGTCACGCTTATATAGCTGCTCCCAACCCGCCGTGGTTGCTCAGTGGCTATGGTGTTAGGCTGCTGAGCATGAGGTCGCGGCATCGAATACCGGCTAGGGCAGCCGTATTTCGATGGCGGCAAAAGGAAAAAAAAAAAAAAAAAAAACGTGTACTTATATTTAGGTGCACGTTAAAGAACCCCATGTGGTCGAAATTTCCAGAGTCCTTCACTACGGCGTGCCACATAATCAGAAAGTGGTTTTGGGACGTAAAACTACGTAATTTAATTTTTTATAGCTGCTACCATAACAACCCTTACTGATGTTGGTGACAATTAGTTCTGAACCGATTTTCACCCAAAGCATGGCTGCCTATTTGGATCGACCTTGGAAAAATTCTTTCTATTGCTTGCCAGTGCTTGCTATAGACGCCATGTGCCGTTCATCCCAGAGAACCATACCCCGGGTGTTGCCGACTTTGCGCCGAAACCACGGCCAATGTTCCATGGTGTTATACTCTGCTTCTGGCGAATGAAATGAGTTCGTTGCCACGATTGCGTTGGCGGCGCCACGAAGTTTTTACGGCTCCCGCTGACAGCCGCGCCCACCGCGTATTGGCCTCCCACGAGTGCACAGGACGCAGTAAGACAAAAAATAAAACAAACACCTACTGGGACCTAGGTTAAAGCCCTGGCACAGCCCACTCCTCCGTCTATATATAGCATATTCGCAGTTTCACATAAATACAGGACTGTCACCTCTGAATTCGCGCAGCTCACGCCTGCATCTTAGTTTATCGACTCCTGCTTATGGCGCGAAAGTCAATGCGCTTCGTTTCGAAGCGCCCTTCAGCACTTCTTGAGCCAGAGCGGCAATGAATCCTATTTATGAGAGCAAAGGACTCAAAGCATGACTGACGTGAAAGCAAGCAACTGTCAGATGAAAGCTAAATGCCATTGAAAGGGCAAAATACTGGTCCGAAAAAAGTTCTTTTGTATATTTTCCTCACTCCATATATTAACCAAACAAAAGTAGTTTCCTCTCCAGTTGTAGGCATGGCTTCTGATTCACTGACGTGTCGCTCTCTCCTGTTACGCAAGCGGAATGATGTTATACAGGCTGTGCCTCAGCAAAGTACCGTTGTTCAGTGGTTTCAGCTCTTTTCAACAAAACAGTAATACCGTATGGGAGCGTGACTCTTTGTTATCAGACTACAACGTAAGGAATGTACAAGCGAACGCAGTCGGTATTCAGAGTTATACAGCCTGATGAAGTTTACTACGAGCTAGAACAAAGAAAAACCGGCTGCATTTTGTGTTACGCAATTTTTTTTTAAAGAACACAGTACATATCTTAACTCGCAAATATTGGTTGCAGGAACTTTCTTCTTTGTTTTATGTATTAGCGAACATACAGCATTGTCGCCTAACGCGCAGCACTAATAAAGCATATCTGATTGGAACGTGCGATCCAATGCGAATGACGAAATCCCACGTTCTCTATCGTTATTTGTAAAGAAACAAACAAAACCTAGTTCAATGACGGGCTTCTGCCGCGAAATCTCCAGGAAGCACTCCCAGCCTTGCAGTGCCATATTCCGTTTCCCAATGGCAGTTTCTATGTAGTTATTTAAATATTTATTAGTTTTCCGACGACGCTTCGAGTGGGAGAATACGAACTTACATTAAACATAGGATAATAAATGAAGAATGGCGGAAGGCATGCCTATATTTAAATAAATTGAACTCGCTTATGGCTATCCACTATTTACCGAAAGAAGAAATTTTACGGCACCACCCATGAATAAATCTCAACATGCACGGCTTTGGGTCATTTTCTTCATTTAACTTATATGTTTTTGAGAGTTAAGTTCTCATAGCTTATGGCGCCCTTCTGATCTATCACTTGTGATAGGAAATGACTGTCTACATTCAGTAACTGCAAACTCAGGGACTGTGAAAAGTAAAGCACAAAGGAAATATGCGTATTTATGCGTTCTGAGACCATTTATACCGGGAGTAATAAAAGCTGTCTAATAAATAAATATATGGTTTTGTAGAGAGAGAGAGCAAAGACAGGAAAGGCGGGGATGTCAACCAGACGAGCACCCGCTTTGCTACCCATGGTTTCGTAGCTATCCTTCATATGTCAAGGACATGCCAATGCTCGAGTTGGTGAAGAACGAAATAAGCGGCGAACCAAGCATAAAGAGCAAAAGCCAGTCTTGCCTTCCCTCTATGTTTATGTTCTTGACATGCGCCTATTCCTGTTGCTAAATATTTTTCTTCCCATCGCCGAATCCCAGAGAGTTAAATTTACCAAAGATGGCACTAGGAAACGCAGTAACTACAGGAAGGCGCAGACACAACCACAAAAACAGCATTACTAGATATCGGATCGAGCTCCCCATTTTATTTCTCTTGATGCATATTTTTTCTGTAAGGCATCCACTTATAGACCGGAGAGCTTGGCAATACTGAACCTGCGTGTTCTAGAAAGCACGTGAGACAAAATAAATATAACAAAATAAAAAAATACCTTCTGAAACGCCGCAAAGTACACAGTGAGTCCTTGATGGCTCTGCCCAAATTTACCACAACAGCAGCAAGTCCTCGCCGACACTGACTTATTTGCGATTCCCACAACGTCGCGTTCATCCGATGCTCTGTCTGCTGTGTGGCGTCAGCAGTTCGTCGACAGATGGCGCACTGCGAAACTGCGCGGCTGAGAATCGCGCACAAAGCGAAAGCTCAGAAGATGCCTGGTTGCGCAGGAATCAGCCCGCCCAGCTTCCGACTGCACGTTTCCATGCGGGCATGCGTTCAATACCGTGTTGTTGTTGTCACCTCTAACGTGTACAACCTAGCCACGAAGGAGGGGGGGGGGGGGAGATTGGGCCATGTTTGCAATGGTAACATAACATAAGGCTTTGCTTCCCGTTAACTTAGGGCCGGTAATGCGTATATTTAATTAATAAGGATTATAAATTCCAAAATCGATCGGATCAAATCCAGGCCGCGGCGGCCACATTTCGATGGGGGCGAAATGCAAGAACACCCATGTACTTAGATTTAGCTGCACGTTATAAAACTCCAGGGGGTCCAAATTTCCGGAGTCCCCCACTACGGCGTGCTTCATAGTCAGATCATGGTGTTGGCGCGTAAAGCCCCATAATTTATTTTGTCGCCACTCAAACGAGGGCTGTGCACGAAATGTTGCTAATTACCACAATTTCAGTGTCATATGATCACCTGTGAACTCAGTGGCTACGAGAGGCGTTCGTAAACGTTATATTATGGCACCATCAATTTAAAACACGTACACATGACACGCATAAAATGAGTGCGCGCGTCCATTCAATTACAGTGAAATATAAAGACAGGCCGCCATTGGAATATGAACCTGGCAACGTTTAACGCTAGAACGTTATCTAGTGAGGCGAGTCTAGCAGTGCTATTCGAGGAATTAGAGGGCAGTAAATGGGATATAATAGGGCTCAGTGAAGTTAGGAGGCCAAAAGAAGCATATACAGTGCTAAAAAGCGGGCACGTCCTGTGCTACCGGGGCTTAGCAGAGAGACGAGAACTAGGAGTCGGATTCCTGATTAATAAGAACATAGCTGGTAACATACAGGAATTCTATAGCATTAACGAGAAGGTGGCATGTCTTGTTGTGAAACTTATTAAGAAGTACAAAATGAAGGTTGTACAGGTCTACGCCCGTACATCTAGTCATGATGACCAGGAAGTCGAAAGCTTCTATGAAGACGTGGAATCGGCGATGGGTAAAGTCAAAACAAAATACAGTATACTGATGGGCGATTTCAATGCCAGGGTAGGCAAGAAGCAGGCCGGAGACAAGTCAGTGGGGGAATATGGCATAGGCTCTAGGAATAGCAGAGGAGAATTATTAGTAGAGTTTGCAGAACAGAATAATATGCGGATAATGAATACCTTTTTCCGCAAGCGGGTTGGCCGAAAGTGGACGTGGAGGAGCCCGAATGGTGAGACTAGAAATGAAATCGACTTCATACTCTGCGCGAACCCTGGCATCATACAAGATGTAGACGTGCTCGGCAAGGTGCGCTGCAGTGACCATAGGATGGTAAGAACTCGAATTAGCCTTGACTTGAGGAGGGAACGGAAGAAACTGGTACATAAGAAGCCAATCAATGAGTTAGCGGTAAGAGGGAAACTAGAGGAATTCCGGATCAAGCTACAGAACAGGTATTCGGCTTTAACCCAGGAAGAGGACCATAGTGTTGAAGCAATGAACGACAATCTTATGGTGATCATTAAGGAGTGCGCAATAGAAGTCGGTGGTAACGCCGTTAAACAGGAAACCAGTAAGCTATCGCAGGAGACGAAAGATCTGATCAAGAAACGCCAATGCATGAAAGCCTCTAACCCTACAGCTAGAATAGAACTGGCAGAACTTTATAAGTTAATGAACAAGCGTAAGACAGCGGACATAAGGAACTATAATATGGATAGAATTGAACAGGCTCTCAGGAACGGAGGAAGCCTAAAAGCAGTGAAGAAGAAAGTAGGAATAGGCAAGAAGCAGATGTGTGCGTTAAGAGACAAAGCCGGCCATATCGTTACTAATATGGATGAGATAGTTCAAGTGGCTGAAGAGTTTTATAAAGATTTATACAGTACCAGTAACACCCACGACGATAAGGTGAGAGAGAATAGGCTAGAGGAACTTGAAATCCCACAACTAACACCGGAAGAGGTAAAGAACGCCTTGGGAGCTATGCAAAGGGGGAAGGCAGCTGGGGAGGATCAGGTAACAGCAGATTTGTTGAAGGATGGTGGGAACACTGTCCTAGAAAGATTGGCCGCCCTATATACACAATGCCTCATGACCTTGAACGTACCGGAATCTTGGAAGAACGCTAACATAATCCTAATCCATAAGAAAGAGGACGCCAAGGACTTGAAAAATTATAGACCGATCAGCTTACTGTCCGTTGCTTACAAAGTATTTACCAAGGTAATCGCAAATAGAATCAGGAATACCTTAGATTTCTGTCAACCAAAGGACCAGGCAGGATTCCGTAAAGGCTACTCAACAATAGACCATATTCACACTATCAATCAGGTGATAGAGAAATGTGCGGAATATAACCAACCCTTATATATAGCCTTCATTGATTACGAAAAGCATTTGATTCAGTCGAAACCTCAGCAGTCATGAAGGCACTACAGAATCAGGGTGTAGATGAGCCATATGTAAAGATACTGGAAGATATCTATAGCGGTTCCACAGCCGCCGTAATCCTCCACAAAGAAAGCAACAAAATCCCAATAAAGAAAGGCGTCAGACAGGGAGATATGATATCTCCAATGCTATTCACAGCATGTTTACAGGAGGTATTCAGAGACCTGGAGTGGGAAGAATTGGGGATAAAAGTTGATGGAGAATACCTTAGCAACTTGCGATTCGCTGATGATATTGCCTTGCTTAGTAACTCAGGAGACCAATTGCAATGCATGCTCACTGACCTGGAGAGGCAAAGCAGAAGGGTGGGTCTGAAAATTAATCTACAGAAAAATAAAGTGATGTTTAACACTCTCGGGAGAGAACAGCAGTTTACGATAGGTAGCGACGCACTGGAAGTGGTAAGGGAATACATCTACTTAGGGCAGGTAGTGACCACGGATCCGGACCATGAGACTGAAAAACCCAAGAGAATAAGAATGGGCTGGGGTGCGTTTGGCAGGCATTCTCAAATCATGAACAGCAGGTTGCCACTATCCCTCAAGAGGAAAGTGTATAACAGCTGTGTCTTACCAGTACTCACCTACGGGGCAGAAACCTGGAGGCTTACGAAAAGGGTTCTGCTGAAATTGAGGACGACGCAGCGAGCTAGGGAAAGAAGAATGATAGGTGTAACGTTAAGGGATAAGAAAAGAGCAGATTGGGTGAGGGAACAAACGCGGGTAAATGACATCTTAGTTGAAATCAAGAAAAAGAAATGGGCATGGGCCGGACATGTAATGAGGAGGGAAGATAACCGATGGTCATTAAGGGTTACGGACTGGATTCCAAGGGAAGGGAAGCGTAGTAGTGGGCGGCAGAAAGTTAGGTGGGCGGATGACATTAAGATGTTTGCAGGGAGAACATGGCCACAATTAGTACATGACCGGGGTAGTTGGAGAAGTATGGGAGAGGCATTTGCCCTGCAGTGGGCGTAACTAGGCTGATGATGATGATGATGATAATGATGATGATGATGATGATGTTGATGATGATGATGATAAAGATTGTGTCCTTTGTAGTACCTTTCAACAACGCGAGGGCATGAAAACAAAAATGGCGGCGTCTACAAGAAAAATAGTAATTAACTATAAATTAATAACTACACATAAAAGCTGTAAATGTTCATAACTGACTTATTCATCTGCTAAAACAGACGATTCTTGTTGACATTCACACTGCGTAGCTTGCCAAACATACCCTTGGAAGGCTTGCTGTGCCTGACCATAAAGAAAAAATTAAATGTTTTAGAAGACTCCTCCCCTTAGGAATACAAAATAAACGAATAGTTTTGTTTTTGCTTTTTATGAGCTAATTTAACGGCAGTAGCATTGCATAGGGGACCAGCATTCTCACCATGCGTTTTGCTCATTTGCATGAATTCACCGCCCGGGAACAACATCTGCATTGTTCTTTTGTCCTGCGGGACGGAATGCCGATGCTGGTGCTAGCCGAGAATATTCTACAAGTCCACGTGCACTTCAATCGCTTTCTGAAGTTTCTAGACTCATTAGAGTGCATCAAAGGCAAAGTTGAGGCGCTTTTTTCGAGGCTTAGCAACTTTTTATTTTCTCCAGACAGACAAAGAGACATATCCTTGTGTGAATACAAGCTTACGCAACTAGGCACAGCATAACAGTTTGATAATTTCTTCTTTCCAAAAATTGTTTTGTCATTACGGTTATCACATTATTTGCGGAAGGCGCAAGAACGTTGTCGGTTTAATGAACCAGCATTCAGTGGCAGTGATTACGCAGCGCATTGTGTTATGCGGCCTGCTTCTTCCCTATTCTTCTCCCCGAAGTTGAACTAGAACTCTGACTAGTATATACAAATAAAATGCAAACATTGGCCTGACGCGGGCGTCATGTGTCTATTGAAGGCAGAAAATTAAAATTAGAGCCTTTATAGAATGAATGTTTGCGCGCACGGAAGTAAGGAATGGGAGCTTTACACAGTCAATGATGATATTATACACCACACATTCGAGAGAGGGAGACAGTAACAGCGAATGCCGACAATTGAACTTTACTGCCAATAGCTACATAAGGAATGAAATGGAAAGCCTTTCGTATCCGATCAATTTTCTCCGATTCTTTCAGGTTTACGGAGACACAAGAAATAACAGTAACGTCAAAGCACGGCACAACAGCATGGTATATGACAACCAATGTCTTTATAATGACCAAGCCACTGTATACAAGATGTCCTTATCCACAGCTTCATCAAGGTGTGCCTATAACACGAAACAACACCTACAAAAACACCATGTTTCAACACCACTTGTTCACATAGACATAGTGTAAAGGCGTCATGTAGCAGCTTTGGCATTATTAAAACACAATAAAGCGTTTTCTAGATACGTTTAAAATTGACGTAACCAAATTTCTTAAGATCACCACACTCAGGAGCTTGCTCAAATTCACCTATGCGGTAGCACGTTTTGTTTATTAGACGAATTCCCCTCCTTAGCAAACTTCCACTAGTTGTCGCAGAGGGCACAACAGAGGCATCTGGGAACAGAGGCAACCAGGGTGTTACTTCTATAGACCAGAGCTAACCTGCTTTAAGTGTTACATGACATCCACGTTTCCACTTGTTCCTAATAGATCAAATACATCATCAATAATAGTATCGAACAGTTATAGTGGTATCAAATACACCTGTCTGCTTTCGAATCCTTACCTTGGTCTTCATGTCTCTAAGCGTTACTTCTATCACTTTTAATTTAAACTATTATTGCCCCTTGTTTAGCTTCTTCTCAAGCTTATTTAGCGTATTTCAGGTTTCAGCGCCATAAGCTAGTGCTGGCAGAATCATATGATTCTGTACTTATATTTTTTGGATAATGACTTCGTAGTGCCTGTCATATTACGCCTTAATGCAAAAAAAAAAAATTGTACACCGAAGATGTATATGACTAGGGTTCCACGCATTTTACAGCGAAGCTGTATGTGGCTAGGGTTTCATGCATGTTGTTCTCCGTGAACAAAAACTATCATCATGAATGGCTCATACCTTAAGCAAGCAAAAAATGTAATGGCTCATAGCCCCGTAAGGCAGAGGCTCCAAGCATTCAGTAAAGTGAAGCGAACGCTGCTTAAATTCTTTCTAATCACGTATGCAACATACAGAACTACATGTCGAAAACTATCACCATCAATGGCTCATACTCTGGTGAGCAATGGCTCATAGTCCTGTAAGCAAGCAAAAAGTGCAATGACTCATAGTCCCGTAAGCTTCATGGCTACTCACTTTGCGTGAATTAGCTGCGATGACACTACCCCTATTGTAGTCGGTGATATCAATGTGGATGTGTCGGTACCGAAAATGAAGTAATTTACACGTTCCGTGTTGCAGACATATTATCCCTCGCGATGCCACAGCGATCAGGCCCAACCGACCACCCAGTGGCGTACGTGCATCAAATTGACATTATCAATGAATGTGATGGCAGTTGCAAGTGAAATAATGACCACAGATCAAGACAATAAATGTGCGCGTACCTTTCGTCACGATGACCATCCATCAAGGCAATAAATGAGTTCGTACCTTCGTTCAAAATGATGTGTCACCTTCGAGTCGTGGGCTAAGCAGCTTCGCTGGTCAACGACCTTCACAGGAATGGCTCATGACTTTTTGTCTTGAACCTCGCTTCCCATAATGCGAGAGTAGTTTGGTTACGTGGCCGGTAAAAACGTGATTTCGCACATCTTCATCAGAATCACCATCGAGCATGAAACCATATTTTCTTGCCAGGCTACTAAATTAAAATAAATTTTGAGGTTCTGCGTGCCAAAACCACAATCTGATCATGAAGCAAATCATAGTGGGAGACTCTGGATTAATTTGGCTACCTGTGGTGGTCTACGTGCACATAGACCTATAACTACACGATCATTTTGCATTTCGTCCCCCTTGAAATGCAGCCGCCCCGGCCGGTATTGAACCTACGACCTCAAGCTTTGCAGCGCAGAGCAACGTCATAGCTACTAGGCGACAGCGGCGGGTAATGACTACGGAACATTATTTGAGTGTCAGTCATCGTCTTCAATCATTTTTTTGCAGGTCATCTTCAATGCTCCTGAAGAGCGCAATGCAATCTGCAAACCGTCGGTTGCTGAGATATTCCCCGTCAACTGCCACGCCTAATATTTCTCTAAGCATTGGAACTGCGAAATATCAGAAGACAATTAGTTTTATGTTCTTATTTGACAAGACGCGAGAATTCTATCTCATTTAAAGTTTTGCCAACAGTCCAGATGTCCTTATTCATCAATCACCGTGATACCGCAAAATATTTTGTGGACCTAGACCGCGTTCTGGAGCTTCGATAGGCAAGAACAATATTGATCTTGAACAAGCCTTCCTCTATGCCTCCCTCATCCAATCATTGCCCCCTACCAACTCCCCCGTTTCACTTTGTTGAACAAACCTCACCACCACTTTCATACCCAGTAGAAACCTGGTGGCTAAAGCATGCGCTAGTAACTAAGTATTGCTGATTGATATTCCCATCTATAATTTGATGTTTAAACTAACGTCTTTGTTCTCGCCACGAAAAAGCTTAGTGAGTGGTACTTCCGCAACTATCGTAGAACAGTCACGAACACGGGTTGCGAAAGTGTTGGTCATTTGCCGATGACATTCTTCTTGTAAATGATGTGCCCTGAGTTACTTAATGGGTATGGTGGAGCGAGCAAACAAAAAGCAGAAGTGAGCGTTCACATCTTTGCGTCGGTATAGCTCATGGAATTTTGTTTGCTATATCCCATGCAAAGTTGGAGGAACTGGCAAAGAAAAATGTATTTTTTTTTGTAAACTGCTTTTTTATCAACTTGGCCTTTTTCTAAGGTGCGGTAAAACATCTGAGCCGGAAGCTGCGTGTCACAGAACCGCGAAGTTGTCAGTCCCAAGAGAAATATTTGCTTTTCGCCATACGTTCTTCCGAAACTACTTTATGCATACAATACGAGGCGTCGTTTCTCTTGTTCTCTTTCCACTCTTGGTCATCCCTGACAACTGATCATATCTTGTGACCTGCTAGACTCGCGCCCGCATTATTCGCTTCGCCTCAATATATTTCCTTAAACGTCACGCTTCTCAACGTCCCTATATATATCCTCAGTATAAGGCATCACATGACTTTTCAATGTATGCGGCACTTTCGGCACTCTGCGGTGCCTCCAAACACTAACACCAAGAACTGCAACATCACGAGCACCGCCCGTCCTGGTTGATAGATTCGGTCGCCCTGATGGAAGAGTCTACGTTTTCATCGCTGGACTAAGGTGTATCGCAAAGCTCGTACAGACTTGGGCTTTTCTGCCGCGCAAAGGAAAATATGTGTGGAGTACCAGGACGGAACATAAACTAAGCAAACAGGCTCAAGAGATCTGAAAAGTGACTGAAGATGAGGAATTTGCTGGCGAACTTTGAATACTTTAGGAACTTCAAGTAGCTATAATCTCTTTTCGAGAGGTTGGAAAATAAGGTATGCGTGGGTATCGGACATGCATGGTTTGGCGAATAAATTTCGTACACAACACACATTTCGCTGCATTATTGCAAACTTCGTGCTTCACGCTTGAACGCGCAAAAAATGTTTTGTATGACTTTGGGATCCTGCCGAGAACATTTCAGTAGCCCGTGGTGGTTATTCTGACCTTTAGTTCTTAATAAAATTCGGGTAGATCTCATGTACGATGACAATCCGAGTGCGCGAATAGCGGAAACGCGTCATGTATGAGGCGTCTGCTGCAGCCGGGCTCTGTCGCGCTTTCCTCTGGAGACGCTGTGCTTTCTAGCTGCGCCGCAGATAAATCCGTGCACAGCTAGTGGCAGGCACACAGCGACCCAAGTTGGCGTCGAAGAAGTTCATTGAAGAGAGGCCGCATCTTTAGACTGCACTACCTTCGCGATTGGCCCACATTATCAGACTGCACTATCTCCGGGATTAGCCTATATTTTTGGTGAGATAGGTGGATGGCTAGATAGCTGGAAAGTAAACTGATCTTACAGTGCCAAGAAGGCTATTCGCATTTCAAGAAATACCAAATTGAATTCACGAAATTAAAGTAATATCGCATGCTTGCAAATAATAGGAGTGTTCATGTTTGGGCCATTTCTTAAAATTAATTTGACTAATGCACACTACCGTGTGCGAAGCTTTGGCCAACAGAGTTCTTGTACAGTTCATGTGAGTGACAATCTAATTGCCTGCTATGTGTCTAGAATATACGCGGTAATATTTAAAAGTATGCTTAATTTCTTGAAACTTGGAGATTTCTGCGAATGTTCTTTGAATACTACACAAAGACCCCGAGTCTGCGTTGAGCGTCGGCGTCGGCTTCACCCGGCGTAACCGAGCGAACGAGCACACAGAGAAGGATGAAAGAGAGAACGCGGAGACAGCGGGAGATGAAAGATGGCGATAGCGATGAGGGCGCGAGGAGAAAAGTGGAGTAAAAGGGTGTACCGGAAGCATGAGGAGGGAAGTAGAGGAGGTGAGTATGGCGAAAGGGTGAGGGAAAGCGGAGTGCCGCACGAGACGCGCTCAATGGCGGTGATCAAGCATGTAGCGCGCGCGTCCACCGACACCATATATGGAAACAAAGCACTCACGTGGGCTTTGGACCCACTGAGCACGCGCTACTTTGCCTGCGCTGCCGCTGTTGGAGAATGCGCTCGGCGCGAGCCCCGCGTTCCCGTGTTCGCGCTTTGTTTCTGAACAATGAGGGACGCAACCGGTGGAAATGCTGCGTCTGCTGCTGTTGCTAAACAAGCTGTACGAGCAGAGGCTTAGCGCCGCCGCCGAGAAGACCCTGTCGTTAGAATCAAATTCTTTCGCACAGTATATTGCGAATTCTAAACACCTAAACAGCTCAGCTCAAAATTAGGATTAGGGAGTAACGTAATCGACGGCGAATACTTTGTACGATGTTTAGGGGTCAGGTGGTCAGTGAAGGTGTTTGCTACGGGTGGTGTTTGCGTGGCAGTATGTGCCGGCAATTACTCCGTCCGTGCGTCTGTTTCGCTGTTCGGAAATGTCAATGTCAATGGATGTCAATGCGTTCAGCCACGTAAATAAACGATTACAAGCCGTGAGGCCCCCTTACGCACTTTTCTTGGCATGTGGGTGAACATTATCTGTAGCACACATGCGTTTAGACAAAGCTTCATGTTTGCAGGCTGTTAAGCAGAGTGTATATGTCGACATTGAAAAGCCGGCAGTACCAATTTGAGTGCCCCGCGTTGCCAATTTTCTAACCTTCTGTGCATAACAGAGAGCTACCGCTCTCAGTTTTGAGTGACCATGCTGGAGTGCTGGCAGCACTAGTTCGTATTCTATATATTATAGTACAAGGCGTCCAATTGGTTAAGCCCTTTCTCTACACAGAGCTCTAATGGCGGAGTACAGCGCGTCCGAAAGTGGTAGTGAATTGCGCCCTTTGGGGACCGGCGACCGATAGGTGCTGTGACTGTTGGTGCATTCGAGAGCCCTTTTTTTTTCAGTGATACCAACATCGTAGGGTGCCTACTGTTAGACAATGATATCCTTCGCTTCTGAAATTCTTTGTTTAAGCCAGGATTTCCGACAAAATTTGTTAGGAGGATCCCCGCAGGAGATTTGTTGAAGTGCAGTGGTTCAGTATTAACACGGCGGTATTCTGTGCAGGTAGTGCTACCAACTCTAGGGAAATCTTCCTAGGTTTAAGGATTCTGGGCGTTGTTTTGGAGAAAGGGGAAGTTTGTCCGAATCAAGGAAAACTTCACGAAAGGACATTCAATAGAGTTGAATTTATTGCAATATTCAATGGGGGCATGCCTGGGCTAAAATTGAAAATATTTGACTTGATAGATGTTAGGCCCCTTTTACAATGCATACAGAAGGATCAACCAAAAGATACACCTTCTAACCTTACAAACATTATGTGAGCACAAAATAGCATTAAACACAAAACAGCATACATTTCCTTACCGAAATTTCATACGCCAACTATTGCTTCATACAGTCTCTGTTGGAAAGAAAATACAGGAAATACAGAGAATTTAAGGGGTACATAAATAAAAAGCATATAATGATAAGCATATTAGCTTTCAGGAAAGCCTACGTACACAGAAAAAAACAGCATCATGAACGCATCACAAAAGTTTAGCGTAGTGTGTTTTTACTGATAGTTCTAATAATGATAGTTCTAAATAATACAGAAGTACAGGTTGGTGTATTGAAGCACTTTTTCGCCAGATTTCGTTTGACATTGAAACAGTGGTCTTCGTCTTTTGGTCTCTCTTGCCTCGTTTACCCAGCTCTTTCGACACGCTGCCACAATAATTAGTGCACAGATATAACGCGTTGGAATGAACAACTTTTTTAAAGTATTCATTCTCGTTGTTGCTGTTCACTGCTCACAGCTCCGTGTTGCCGCCTAGTGCTTCAACCTAAGGGTAATAAGCGTTTCGGAAAGCTCACAGGAGCGTCTCAGAGGCCGCAGCTATGTCGTGGTGCAGTCAGCTTTCAAAACGTTTTGGAAGAATACGAAATAACCACTCCTAGTACAGACGCTAAATTGTACATCCTGTTTATGGTGCACTTCCCCCATTTCCCCCAGACCTTTTGTGGACTGTGCATAGTATACCTGAACAATCATAGTGGTGCTGGATAACACTCCAAGGGATACACATACCCATGAAATGGTAGAGTTGGAGGGGAGGTCAGGCGTAGGTTATGGGTACCGCTCCTAAAGGAAGCAAGTCGTCTGGTTTTAGTCTATAGTTACCCTATACCCTATAGGTGTTACCGTATAGTTCAATTAAACACATGGACAATTTCTCTAATTGTTTTTCTGGCATGATAACCCGGTTGGTGTCATACTGGTTGTTGCTAATAAGACAACAAACCCCTTGCTTGATCCAATTCTACTCATTCAATAAGTGATTACAGAGGTTTATATGGTTAAGGCACAATCACAGAACGGCTTTCGTGTTTATCTGTTTTAGTGAAAAGATTATCTTACTGTGACGTCGCGGTTTGAGGAAAACATGACCAGCCATTTCAAACTGCCTTCTGTGATGTTGCCGAAAAAGCGGCCCGGATGCGAACGTCACAGGCATGACAGCAGTAGCCTACAAACTTTTACCTCTTCGTAAGAGTACCGCACCCAAAGTAAGCAGGCTTTCGGGAACAGCGAGTTTGACAAACAACGTAGATGTAATGAGGCTGGCTTCTCCGATGTCTTTAGGGTTCGGCTTTCGGTTAGATGATTCATTCCCCACGAAGTGCTAGATAATATATATCACCGTTCGCTGAATAATGATATTTATATTATCGATATGCATCGGAAATATAGATTACAAAAGGCGCGAAAGATAGTGCAACAACGTTGCTGCGATACTGTATTCACAATTTGTGTTTATTGACAGCAGTAGTTATGCCGAACGTGTGTGTACACGCGTGTACAGTGAACATTGCATTTGCAACGCCAGATGCACGTGTTCGCAAGAAAATAAAACGTAGTTTCAAATACATGCTTGTAGTAAAAGCATTTTTCTCAGCCGTTTCGGAGCAATGGCAAGCCGTCTTCAGGCTTGTACTGCGATAGCAGTTAAGTGCTCGAAATTCAGTCTGCTTTGTCCGTTCATCGATCCGACCACCCTTCCGTTCTTTCTGCTACGTTCACGATGACCGTTGTGGTAATCGTAATTAAAGTTATTGCAGAGAAAATGTTAAGTGGAATTTAGTAGCCGCTTTCGTGCTGTGAAGGCGGCGCGCAGCAGCGGGCTCAGTATCAATCAGCAACGCAACCTGCGTCGCAGTCCCCAATTTTCTCTGAAACATAATTAACAATAATTATGAAATAAATTTTGCTTTTCGCCCATATTACACGAATATACACCATTTTTCGACACGTAATATATTTATTTATTTATTTCATATACCTCACAGGCTCCAGAAGGAGTATTGCGTGAGGGGGGCGGTACAGATAACAATTGTGGTGCAAAAACTTAGTTTTTGTTACATAGATATGAACAGAACGAGAATCAAATAATAAAAAAAGAACGCGAAATAAACAAAGATAAAAAGAAAGGAAGGTAAACGAACAGTAGTTAGCTTTTCAGTATACAGTAAAGCAAACAACCTTAGAACAAATGCTTACATAAATAAATAACAATGAAGTTAAAAGTAAAAGAACTAAACTGATACTTGTTTTTAGCTAAGTACTAGCCAAATATGCACCGATTCTTTGTCTGAAAGTCAATGGGTCGTTAATGTCAGCGATGTTATCGGGAAGACCATTCCACAGTGCAATCGCACGTGGCAAAGCTGAGCAGTTGAATGCATTGGTGTGACCGAAGATGCGTTGGAAACTGAGGTGATTATGCAGACATCTAGATGTGCGGGAGGGACGAACGAGTGGTAAAGTAGATGGGCGTACATTATGCATAATTTTGTGCAGAAGACAAAGTAATGCTATATTCCTGCGCGATTCCAAAGATGAAAGCGACAGCGACAACTTCATGTTAGTTACGCTCGAAAATGGGCTATAATCTCCGGCAATGAAACGTAATTACGTAATGTAATTAAACGTAATGTAATTTTCAAGTCCAAGTTTCCAGTACAAAGTCAGCTACCACTTTGTACGATTGCGGCGATGAAAGGTGACGGCATGGTGCAGGAAGGCAGCCTGCGTGCAACTCCCGGAGTGGCCCTGTGGCAAAGACGTCGGTGAAGGAGCGTCACCAGGAACAGCCAGCAAACAGACCACTAGTACTTGCGGCGAAGAGCGCGAGAATTCGTTTATGCAGCGTCGTTGTCTTTAATGTATCAATTACTCACATTTCCATGCATCTGCGAAGGATATTGTTGTCAAGATCAGGCAGCCTCTTCATCATGACCTTCATCATCGCCATAGTGCGCAAAAAAACATCGTGCACTGCCGTTACGACCGGAATCAACGCATCACCGCCGCAATAAGCAGTAGGAAGCCGAATGTCCAGACCACTCCGCAATATCGCTGAACCACTCTGGCCATTTGATTTAAGGTTTTGTGTCCTACACAGGATCTTAGGGCACTGGCGTCTCTGCTTGTATTTTCGAGCTCCCCTCGCCGTAATTACTGCATTGACAAGCATTACTTGACTTCTACCGCTAGCTTTTTAACTGTGGTGTTGTCCACTTTGGCCATCGGTTAACATACCTTTACAATTTCTTTAGCTTTCTTGCACCTCCGCGACTATATATGCACGAAAACACATATGAAAAATGTGCGCTGTATTATTTTACGGACTGCAGTTCTTTAGTGCGTGTTATCATGAACTTCAACTAATGACTGATAGGTACCTGATTCTTGAAATCTGAGGCGTGTTCACTTCTCTTCCTCCAGTGGTCTCGTCCATTCATCGCTCACATTACTGCCGAAATGATTTCTCTAAGACAGAATACCAGTAAATGGTTTCCCGTTGTCATTATCCTCATTTAAAAGTTTTCGCTCGGAGTAGTGCTCCGTTTAAGCTGTGATCACTGGACTTTCAATCTCCTAAACATTCGTCAACTTCTCCGACTTAAACGGCAATATATTTCATAAAGCCTTTGCACAAGACTGCTAGGAGTAGTAGGTTCTGAGATTGATTTTTTTCTTTTTACCATCGTGGTTTTAAGTAGTGTTATGATCGACCAGCCAAGCATGGGAGACATGCCGGCGTACGTTCCCATGACAAGATCATTTGTCTCGTTCCAGAAAAAACTCTTACAATAAGCCTGGACATCGACTTGTGAAGTGTGAGAAGCGTTCAAGCGGGCGTCCTCATGTCGGCATAATTGCCCTCTTCTCCGAAACAGCGTCACCCCTTTTATTCCCTGAGCTGACACAAAGGGAAGGACGAAGAGAAGAAACCCTGAAGGGCAGGAGGTCGTTGACGGCAGAACCTGACGAAAGTACAAATACTTCCACAGGCTCCCCGAGATGACTGCGACGACAAGAAGACCACAAGGGGTTATTTAAGGCCGTCCCGGTCCCCGCGTTAATCAGAACCCCTCGAAGCTCAGATAAGAGTCACAACCTATGTCAATGAAGTGAGTACATTATTTTCTACTTTTTCTTTGATCATCACAATCCCCGGCTTCGTCGTCGCTTCCTGATTGTTTACGGTGAAAAGCCACCTCACCCGGTGGACATCATATGAACTGGTTGGCAGCAATGGGATACTCCACCCTTCGTCCTGGCATCAGCAGAATTGTGAGCGCTTAATCTTCTTCGAGAATTTGCGAGGTTTTTGCTCGTGTGTTTTCTAAAACTGCAAGTTGGTTTCTGTTCATGCTAGCTTCTGTTGAAAGCTTCCTCGCGTCACAGCAGAGTAAGAAAGTGCTCGTTCGGTATTGACCATGTAGTTAAGCAAACGGAAAAACGCAGAGTTGTTATTACTAAGTGAAGAGCAGGGAATTGAGGTTGAAAAAAGTCAGAGAAAGCCGCAGCTTATTGCGGCAATGAAGTGCGGGACTCTTGAGGACGAAATTTCAGAAGCATGGGAAGAGATAGAGGAAGGAGGAGATGAGGAAGCTGAACAGAACGCTGCGGAGGAAAGGCAAAGAGCTGATAGAAGGGAAGCTGCAGAAAGAAAGGAACGAGAGGAACAGAGAGTTCACTAACTAAAGCTAAACGAACTAGACATGCAGCTGGATCGGGTTATGCTATCGCCAAATAACATCTCAATAAATGAACGACGTACAGGTGAACCAGGAGTAAAAATAAGAAATCTCATGCCGTCGCACAGTGTAAACGATGGCATGGGATTGTTCCTTGTTACTTTTGAACGAACCTGCGAGAAAAACGGGTTGGCACTAGAAAGTTCACCACAACAGATTCTGACCGTTCTTCCTTGCGAACCAATCGAAATAATTGCAAGGCTAACGAGAGACGGCGCAGCTGACTATCAGAAAGTAAAAGCTGCGTTGCTAAGGAAATATTGGCTCTATGCGGAGGCTTTCCGTCGTCGTTTTGGGAAGAGCTAGAACGACGGGCGAATCTTTTCAACATTTTATTTATAAGCTGAAAGCCAATTTAATTGAGTGGCTAAAAGGGGAAGATGCGTTCAGTTGTCACGACAAGCTTGCTGAGTTCATCTGCACGGAGCAGTTGTATGGGTCTTTGAGAGAAGAGATACGCCTGTGTATTCAAGATAGGTCGGGCGAAAAGGGCTTGGAACGTGCTGCAGTGCTAGCAGATGAATACGCTGCACGTCGCAAATCCGAGAAAACGCGTGTCAGGCCATAGACTAAATTCAGTAAAAAGGAAAACAGGCGTTCCATTCAACACGAAAAAGCTGGAGGAAGTACAAAAGACATGCAGCCCGATAATTCTGGAGAGAATAACACCCCATTAAAGGACCAAATGATTACAGAAAAAGCGTTTGAGGCTAAAATGGTCTGTTTCCGTTGCCAGAAGCCTGGACACCCTACGATCGGCTGTCGGAAGCCTAGAATTGTTTTTCTTTCGTGAGAAGCGGCGATGACAAGTTGACCCTCTTATAACCCTACTTTCGCGACCTACTGGTGAAAGGAATGCCGTGTACAGTACTTTGGGACTCAGCTGTGACGATGGACATTGTCCACCCTGCGTTTCTGAAACCTGAGGATTTCCCCGGGGAATATGCGTGCATCCGGCAGGTAGTCGAGAAGAATAGTGTTTGCTTGCCCATAGCCAGTGTAAAGATTGAAGGACCGTTTGGACTATTGCTGATTGAAGCAGCAGTATCACCAAATATGTCGAAGCACTATCCCTACTTATCTTCAAATGCCTCGGAAATGAGGTTGAAGAAGAAGGGCTTGAGTTTTGGCGACCATACGGTCCAAGCTCTCACGCGTTCCAAGGCTCAAGAGATCACGGCATAGATAAATCTCGGCAACGAAGCCAAAAATATGCCTCGTGACAGAGACACTGAGGAAGCACAGCACAAAGCTAGCGAAATCTGTGAAAAAAGCGCTAGCGAGGAGACATCCCGGTCAGTGAGAATACCGCAGCAAGGGCTAACAGAGGAATTAGAGACTAATTTGGTACTACCACATTCGGGAAGCTCTTTAGACCTACTGAAGGTTGTTAAAGAAGGAATCGCGATGGAATAAGAGAGCAATTATGTCGAGAAAGTAGAAACAAGGACTATGCCGGTGCACGTTCCTTTCGGAGACGAGACCTGTTTAAACAGCCGCAAAAGATTCAAGGAGGCGCTAAAAAACTCCCACGTGCCTCCGTACTTGCACTACTTTCCAGAATCGTCAAAAAGAGAGGGGAATACCAAGGCGGTTCAGCAGGGTGGGAAACCGAAGCTCGGGAATTTCAGATGCGCATTAGGCGACTGCCCGGCATGGCGAAAATTGGTTAAACAGCGCAACATCAAGCGAGCCAAATATTCGGCTCAGCGAAGAATAGAGAAAGTCGACACGCCGAAGCCCGTAAGACAAGACAACAGGCCATCAGGCAGAACTTCAAAGGGCTCGTTGGACGGGTGAGAAAACGGAGGCGTCACCTAACAACGAATCAGGACGCGTCTCGATGAGTAGGGCTGCGGCTGAAAGGTTCAACCGCGCTGAGATACACGTGTACCAACAGGGCCAGTCAGACTATCACTGCAGTGGAATGCGCAACGAGAATGAGGGAAAAAGGAGGCTGGCAATTCTTTCCGCGTTTACGGCCTCGTTTTCAGGGACGGCAAAGCAGGCCGCGGGCACACAAAGTGGCAGGAAACGAGAGAGGGCAGCGTACGCCTGGGGCCCTTTGGTGCCTTCGGCGAGGCCGGAAGGCCTTCAGACAGCCATCCAATCGAGTGCGAATTAGGAAGTATAACTTTTAGAATTAGGCACATCCTAAAGTTTCTTGTTTGTTGCAAATGTCCCCTTTTTGTTCTTTGCTTTTCTTCGAAGGCGTTTTGTTTGTTGTGAATTTATGATTAACGCCATTATTGCTGCGTTTTAATACGTTCTCACTCTCTCGACAACCGTGGTGTTATGATCGAGTTGTCGGGTGTAAGAGATATTCAGGTGTACGTTCCAAAGACAAGATGATTTGCCTCGCCCCAGAAAAGGCTTTTACGAAATCAACCTGTCAAGTGTGAGAAGCGTTCAAGCGGATGTTCCCATGTAAACATAAGTGCCCTCTTCTCCGAAACAGCATACAGCATCACCCCTTTTATTCCCCGAGCTGACACAAAGGGAAGGAAGAATGAAAGAAAACCCCAGGGGCAGGAGGTCGTCAATGACCACATGACGGCAAGGGGTTATTTAGGGCCGTCCTGGTCCCCGTGTTAATGAGCACCACTCTGGACTCGGATGAGAGTAAAAACCATCTACCAATAAAGTGAATACAATCTTTTCTACCATTTTTTCATCATCACGAAGCCCGCCTTCGTCGTCGTTTCCTGATTCTTGCGGTGAAGATCCACCTCACCCGGTCGAGATCGTATCAGTGGCTTTCTCGGAAAAAGGAAACACAAAAACGTTAGGGATTAGGCTGGTTGAAATACCCACTGAAGGCTGTTTTTCTCCTTTGTTAGCTTACAGGAATCTCAAAGGAGGGCTTCAGGTATGATTCTTATAGGATTTTATGTGAAAAACGCATGAACTTGGCAGTTCTCGCGGTTAGTTGGATGCCCTCTGTTTGTTGTGCCTTAGGCTTGGTATGTTTTACTTCCAGAAGGTGTCGAAACGAAGAAGAGGCACGAGGTTCAGCGATCTCTTCGAGGTGCTTGGATATTGCAACCCCTTCTAGATCTCCTGTGGTGGCGGACGGGCTGTTATGATCGACCTGTCAAGTGTGAGAGACATGCATGTATACGTTCCCATGACAACATGATTTGCCTCGTCCCAGAAAAGGCTGTTGCGATAAGCCTGGACATCTACCTGTCAAGTCTGAGAAGCGTTCAAGCGGGCGCCCCCATGTCGATATAATTGCCATCTGCTTCGAAATAGCGTCACCCCTTTTATTCCCCGAGCAGACACAAAGGGAAGGACGAAGAGAAGAAAACCAGAAGAGTAGGAGGTCGTCGACGGCCGAACCTGACGAAAGCACTAATACTTCCACAGGCTCCCCAAAAAAGACAACGATGACCACAGGACCACGAGGGGTTATTTTGCCATGCTGGCCCCCGTGTTAATCAGAACCGCTCGACAGTCGGATAAGAGTTACAACCATGTACCAATGAAGTGAATATATTTTTGTCTACTTTTTATCATCATCACGATGCCGGGCTTCGCCGTCGTTTCCTGTTTCTTGCAGTGAAGACACACCTCACCCTGTCCAGATCATATCAGCAGTAACGACATGCGAACTCCTAACAAGAGCCCGCCGATACACGTTCGTTTTTTTAATTCAACGTAGCGGAATGTGAGCTTAATAATGTACGGCAAAAAATATCACCATCATGACCATGATCATCATCATCATATCATATTTTATGTCCACTGCAGGACGAAGGCCTCTCCCTGATATTTCCAATTACCCCTGTCCGGCTCCAAGCAATGCAAACTAGCGCCCGCAAGTTTCCTAATTTCATCGCCCACCTAGTCTTCGGTTGTCCTCAACTGCACTTCTCTTTTCTTGGTACCCATTCTATTACCCTAATGTTCCAACGGTTATCTAGTCTGCACATTACATGACCTGTCCAGCGCTATTTCTTTCCCTTAATATCTATTAGAATATCGTCTATGCCCGTTTGCTCTCTGATCCAAACTGCTCTCTTTCTGTCTCTTAAAGTTATGCCTACCATTCTTCGTTCCATCGCTCTTTGCGCGGTCCTTAACTTGTTCTCAAGCTTCTTTGTCAGCCACCAAGTCTCTGCGCCGTATGTCAGCACCGGTAAAATGCACTGATTGTATACTTTCCGTTTCAATAATAACGGTAAGCTCCCATTCAGGAGCTCACGATGTGAGCCGTACGCGATCCAACCCATTCTTATCCTTCTGTGAATTTCTTTCTCATGATCAGGGACCCCTGTGAGCAATTGACCTAAGTAAACGTACTCCTTCAAGGACTCTAGAGGCTGACTGGTGATCCCGAACTCTTGTTCCCTTGCCCGGCTATTCATCATTATCTTTGTCTTCTGCATAATAATCTTCAACCCCACTCTTGCACTTTCCCTCTTAAGGTCCTCAATCATTTGTTGTAACTCGTCTCCAGTGTTGCTAAAAAGGGCAATGTCGTCTGCAAACCGAAGATTCCCGAGATATTGGCTGTTGATCCTTATTCCAAAGCCTTGACAGTTTAATAGCTTGAATACTGATACGAAGCACGCAGTGAATAGCATTGGAGAGATTGTGTCTCCTTATCTGATCCCTTCTTCATAGGTATCTTTATACGCCCCTTCGGTCGGACTGCACCGACGCGAAGCGTCTCTTCTGTGTCGGTTGTGTCGGTCTTCTGTGTCTTCGGTTGTGGCTGGGAGTGGCCTTCACGAAGGCTTACTCCGCACTAATTGGAGTGGCTGATAGTCCTGCATGTGGTGTTTGTGGATGCGAGGAGAACATTGACCCCTTATTGTTCCACTGTCCTCAATTTCAAGCAAAAAGACAATCTTTGTCCAACACATTGAGGAAATTAGATGATCGTCTTCTGAGTGTACACACAGTACAAGAGCACCGTCCGCACCGGTCATCGGCTCAGGTGGCAATGAAGACAATTGTGTGCTTACTCAGAACGTCTGGTTTGCACGAGTGGCTTTGACTCAAGTACTGTCCGTGCAAGTCTCTATACATTCTCTCTCTCTCTTCCTTCTCTCTCTTCACCTTCTCCCTTCCCCAGCGTAAGGTAGCCAACCAGTCTCTTGACTGGTTAATATCTATGCCTTCCTTATATCCCCCTCCCCCCCCTCTCTTTCTACTTGTAGAAAATTAAGGTAGCTGGGGAATCTCTGTAGATATTTTCCTTGATGAACGCATGTCGAGACAACTCCATTCCACAGGGAGTTAACACAAGAATATGCTTGAGCGTCGCTTGAAGGAAATTAGTTCGGAGTTCTACACAGAGGGCTCCGAAGTAAAGTTTCTTCCACTTTTACAGCCCTTGCCAACCGCCTATGAACACGGGACGAGAGTAATACGGTATTGCCTACACTTCGTCGTACTTTTAATAGAAATGTGAGACTGCCCTAGTTCACCGGAAAATTAATCTCATGCAGTGCTGAGGACCTTTGCCCCCCACATACTTCCATGTAACCAAACTCTCTTTTATTTACACTCCGAGTTATTCTAGTTACTCCAACTTCCATTAATTAACAGATCCGCTGCAATGCAAAAATGAGTTGTGATTTTCAGCCAGCTTGGCAATCATGTAGTCGCTATACTGTTTTGATAGCGTATGACCAATGACCAATTACGAATACTTATTAAGCAGGAAGAACTTTGCTCAGCCCTTGGACGCGGATCAAACATATTCCAAATCTAATTCACCTACATTGTTATAATCTAGGCGCCTGACGACCTGATAAATCAAAAGGGTCAACCGTTTCCTGTATTCGCAAAGTATAGATAGGTTACGATAGCTATAGTTGCGCAACTATGTGCTGTTTTAGCGCGACAAAAAGTAACATATTTTGAGCACACCATACACGCAAGTTGCTTCAATATAATAGTCCTGAATTTAATATAGGTGCTAATGCAAATAATACCGCGTAATACTTAAACATTACTGACGGGTGTGCAATGAATGCTGGGGTTTTACGCGCCAAAACCACGATTTCATTCTGAGGCCCGCCGCAGTAGGGGAATCCGGATAATTCTGACCCCCTGGGGATCTTTAACGTATCCCAATGTACAGGACACAGCCGTTTTCACATTTAGCATCCATGGAAATGCGGCCGGCGCGGCCGGAATCGGATCCCGTGACCTCGTACTTAGCAGCGCAACAACATAGCCGCTAATCCACCAGGGCGGGCGACGAGCGGACAACCAGCCAGTAATATTTAGGATGTTTAAAGTGACATAGCGCGTAATAATGAAATAAAGAGTTCGACGAAAACTCGTCTGGCCGGCATTGCTCATAGTCAAGGGTAAAACGGACGCAAACCAAGAACATTAAAAGAAAAGAAACCAAGGCGTTTCAGCATTGCGAACAATGCGCTCGTATGGGAGCCGAAAAGCCTTGGTTTCATTTCTTTTGATGCTCTTGGTCGGCGTCCGTTCTACCCTTTACTTTAGGGCACATGATTCAAAATAGCAATTTACATTCATTTTTTTTGTTTGGAAAAAACGACAATTTTGTAGGGACATTTGAAAAATAATTATGTTGGAAATCTGACCAATAATTCTGAGTACATGCCTTACACAGCTTGGCTGCTCAGTTGAAGATGCTTTCCTTCTGCGACTTTTAATATTTTTATTAAGCAGTTACACATGGCTGACTTTCCAAAGTCAGCCATCTTTATTGCGTTGGCCAGGACAGTTTCTGACACAGATGCTGTTTGTTTTTTCTAAATCTCTTTGTTGAACAGAGCTGGCGTACCGAAATTGAAAGCAACAGAAGCTGTCGCGCCGCTTCCCCAGGGCCGGATATTGTGTATTTTGTATGCGTTTGTGGAAGTCATTGCAAGAAAACGTTAAGGTTTCATTTGCAGCATTGTCTTTGCAAGAAGCGAGTTTCGCGAAGCGAACACATTTAAAATAACACGACAAACCATCAATGGTCTGATTGCTGCCAGTGTAGAGTACTCGAGGCCATGTGCTTGAAATAGTTGTTGATGTCTTGCTGCCGCTACCAGGAACACGTCACCTATACTCATAGCTGCCATACTACATTGAAAGAATGTGGATCCCCCTTCCTCTCGATGTACAGGCATCTTACTTTCATGCAGTTATGCTCTTTTAGTAAGCTACAGCTTCTTAAACAGTCTGCTAGAAAAAGTAAAGGCGAAAACTTCATCCCAGGACACATCCTTTCATAGAACTCATTAAAGAGCATCACCTAGCTTGGCACACACCAACTAAAGACATTGTATCATGCGCGAAGGATACATCTGATGATAGCCCCCTATTAATACCTCATAATACACTATTACACACTATGCATATAGCCTACATTGAAGTCCTTCCGCTTCACCTGAACCGCTATATACATATACATACCTTCGATCACACTAGGACGTCATCCGTGAGTATTCCTAGATGTATGAAAGGAATGTGGCGGAAACGC